>NW_011888800.1:12987720-12988860 GCF_000151845.1 Pteropus vampyrus
ACATAACAAAAAGGAAAAATTAAATCACATTTTTATAAATAAGAGAATTTAAAAATAACTTTTCCTGACACACACCCCCCCAAAATAATACCAACTTATAAACTGCTTTAGTAACAACAAAATCAAATTCTTGCTCAAGTCAAAAGCTGCAACAAGTTATCTAGTTTCATCTGTACTTTTTAAAAGTTTTATGAACTTAGGCAAGCCACTGTTCAAAAACCATCACCCATAATTTATAATTAATGTCTGCACATATACATAGTACATATCCTTAAATATTAAAGTTTATACTGGTTTCTATTCAAAGTGCAATTCTAGGTATCTGAGTTCAACAATAAAATTCACAAACACTGAAATGATCCTTTGTGTTTAGCAAAAAAGAGAAGCTGCTATCGTCAACAGCTGTACAAACAGAAGATGTCACTAGTAGGAACACACTGGCAACTTTCTCCTATAGTTACAACTCTGTATGGTTTTTAAAGCTGTTTATTGTGACTTTGAGGACTTCAGTTCTGTACATCTAAATGCAGCATCTGTTGTTCTCAGGCCTGAAAGGTAATGTTAAGATCCCAAATTATTCTTGATATTCGCATAATAAAGCTCATACACATAATATGTTGGGTAAGCAACACATTCTAGCAATATTTCAATTATATTAGTAGAGAAATCAAAGAAAAATGTCTTATGTAGTAGAGAACAAAATGTTATGAAAAAATTAGACCCGTTTCTTCATATGATAATATTCTTCAGTTTTAACTTCTATCTTCAGTGTCTCTACCTTTGCCAAGATATACTTTTCAGAAATTAGAAATTTTATAGCAAGGAGCTGTCTCTTTAAAGAAACTATTAATATAGAATAAGTCTAAACTACAAAGAAGTTCCTGTACTATTTGCTTAAAAAAAAAACTACGTAGTAAAATTATCGTTATATTTCAGAAATTATTTCAGAATTTTCCAAATTAATGAACCATCATAATCCCAGAAACCTGTATTTGAAAAAGTTACGCATTTTAAATTTTGCATATATTAAAACAAATGTGAACAGTTCTTTGATGTGAATAATCTAGAAAACACAATTTATTCAAACATGAAAATAAAATTCTCATTTAAAATAGTTTATTAAACAAATGTATTCAGATC
>NW_011888800.1:12990241-13002359 GCF_000151845.1 Pteropus vampyrus
AACCTAAAACAGCAACATGAATGTCTTCAGGCAAAACGCACCTAGATTTTTTAAAATTACACTTCCACAATACTCCAGGGATATTAATTGGACTAAGATAAAATGCAGAAAGTTTGTATTAAGCACCATTTTTAAAATAATCAAAGTTCTGTGAATTGCTAACCACTACAATATTATAATGAGTTAGTAATAATGCTGTAGGTATTCCCAGAAATTCTGAATATAAACCAACACTGATTTAAAATGAAAAACAAACGTTCTGCGAAGAAAAATGGAAATTCAGCACATATCACACATTTTTATGACTTTTACCTATCTAAATTCACTTTACTAGTAAAAATACATAAGTTATTCCAAATCACCCGGAAAAGCTATTACATTACCCTGTGGTATGGTAGAAACAATCAAGAACTCCACAAAGTTGAGAAATCTCACTACTAGCCACTAACCCATACTAAGTTAATGGTTCTTAGCCTTTTTTAAATGATGGATCTCTTTGAGAACATTATGAAAATAATGGAGTCTTGCCCCAGAAAAATGCTAATATAATGAAGCATACTCCTTCCAAGTGATCTAGGGACCACTGAATTAACTGCCTACAGCATGAACCAGGCAAAGTACATCATTTTTTTGGATCTCAGTTTCCTGTGAGTGTGTGTAGGGGGAAGGGGAGTAGATGAAATTTTTCTCTAATTTAGGATTAGGCTGGGGAAGTGGCAGGGGGTACTGGAGGGAAAAAGGAAAAAAATTCTTCAAAAGAAAAACCTACATTTATGACTGTTTCCTAACTCTTAAATTTCTACAAGATCTTAAATAGGTTGTAGACTATTTAAGATCTTGGAAAGACGTAGGAAAGAGCAAGAAGCTCTCTAGTTCAAATAATTTACTCATAGTGCTTGCTGTTAACATAATCACACACAAGTTAGCATCTAAATAGTTAATTACATTTCCTCTAGGATGAAAAGAACCATAAGTATACATGTGGTAGCATTACTGGTTATAGGTCTGGCATCACGAAGGATTAAAATGTTTAACCCTTTTATTAGTGACACACACACACAAGAAAATCGTTAAAGAAAATTTCCTATTCATTTGTCAGGCTTTGAAATCACAGGCATTTTTGATAGATATCCTAAAATTTTGTTTTACATTAAATTGGATATAGGCCTTATATACAGAATATTCTGGGGGTCACAGGAAAGCCTATATATATTTGCCTAGAAGTTCCAATCAATTTTACTTTAGTAAGTCGATGTATTATTTCACAAAACTCATCTGTGTTTTCAGAATCATAGTCACCTAAAGTTTTTTTTTTATTAAAGCTCTTTTAAAAACAATATACACAACTAGGAAACTGCTTTGCCTGCTAAGAGCCCAATTTCAAAACCAAAACTGGTTCTAACAAGCTACATATAATCATATACAGGAATTTGGGAAATCCTGTCTCATTTATGAGGTGCTAATTACCATTTGTAAAATAAATAGGCAAATCACTAATCTCTCTTTTTCCTTCATCCATTAGCTGAGTTCATCACTGGACAAGGCCTTCAACTGAAAACACACAGTGAATAAACTTCGACTTCATCAAATTTGTTTCACAGAGGTCTCAAGAATGGAAAATACTGAAACTTTTTCGGAGAAAATAACCATTACTTTATTTATTTATTTTTTTACACTGTGATGACAATGTAAAATCCCTGCCTCCCAGCACTTACTAGCATAATCAAGAATTTCATGCAATTAGAAAACAAAATAGAACACTAATGGGACGACTTTGTTAATACCTAAATTGGCTCGGAAATGACTATTCTTCGGTTCCAACGCCTTTAAGATAAATGCTCGATTTTTAAAAAGCACTTATTTTTGCAAAGTAATTAGGCAGACAGGCAAGGGGAACCGTAGTATTTCATATCTTAAAGGGAATAACTCTCTAAAACCATTACAAAAACAATGTTTCGCTCAATGGAACGTAGATCTATACAAAGCCCATAAACCCCCTCCTCTTTAGCTATCACACGTTCTCTGACAGTCTTTCTGACTGAGAACCCTTCAAAAGCCTTTCTACCTAGAAAACATGTTCCAGAATTGAAGGGAAGGGGGGGGTGGGGAGATTTCGCTGGAAGTTATACACCCTCCTCTCGGGAGAGCACGGACAACTTGGAGTCTTCGGGCCCCTTTCACCAAGCCTAGGAGGAGGGGCAAAATCGAGTCCCCAGCCTGCGGGTAACCAAGCCTGAAAAAGTCCCCATGCTCAAGGCAGCATCTGGAACAATGCAGGAGAGCGGGGCGCCGCCAAGCTCCCGGGCAAGGGAGGTCTGCGCCCTCAGGAACCCGAGGGCTCCGGCCGTCCAGGCCCACGCTCGGAAATTAGGATCCGCCTGGCAGGAAGCGGCGACCACCAGACCCGGCCCGGCTGGCCCAGCCCGAGCCCGCGTACCTGCTCTGCTGGGGCTCGGTCCATGGCGCCTGCAGCCACAACGGGCCTGCTTAGTTGATGTGGAGAGCGCCTCGGGCTGCTTTCTCCATTGCCCCCCACCCGAGTCTAGACCGGGGTCCGGACCTCCGCCCCTATCTGGCTGGCCCCGACTCAGAATCCGGCTACGCCACTGACCGAGGAGGTGGCTCCAGCTCCAGGAGATGGAGGAGGCGGTGGCACTCTCGGGGAGGGATCATCTGGGACGGAAGCCGAGGAGGGCCCAAATGAGCCGGAGGCGTAGTCGGAAAAGGCGGTGCACGGCAGGGAGAGGAGGGAGGGGCGCCCAGAGGGGCAGTGGGCGGAGAGACTGCGGACGACCAGAGCAGGCGGTAGCGGAAGCCGGGCTGGCTCACCTGGCAGCTGAGGCCAGGTGGCGATTCCCAAGAGCTGGTACCCCGACCACTCTGCGCTTTGCGTAAGACTCAACTTACCCTCTGGACTGTTAAAATGGAGGGGTATCGGGCCACTTGCGATCCAGGACCTCCGGGTTCTGGTCTCTTCAGGGACTTCAGACACCACTTCATTATCCCAAACTACCTCTTCGTGAAGTTGGAAGAGTTTTTAGCTGCCCAGTGTACATAGGATCCTTTCTTTTGTTACTCAGCTAAACACAGTTATAACTCTAAAGGAAAATACTACAGAATGACCACCAGAGAGAAACCGAATCAGGAGGCTCCACAAATACTTATTGGTTGTGTAATTTATTGCCCAGGTCCAGGTCCTAGGCGCACCTCCAGGCTGAGCTCACCTATCTCAGAATCTCTAATTTTACCCAGTCTGTATCACATCGCCCAACAGGTAGTTATGTATTCTCTGGTATGTTACTTTTTTCATTGTACTTATTGATTGCTCCTTTTATCTCCATTAGCTCCGTGAGGAAAGGGATTTTGTGGCTATGAAATAGTACAGGACATTTATTTAAATTTAAGAACAATTTTAAGAAATTGTAAGAAAATGTTACAGTGCTCTTTTTTAACACAACCCTAGAAAAGATTGCAATAAAAAATTAAAATTTATGAAGAAAAATATCTTAAAAATATTACATGTTACATGTGATACGATTAAATTTTAATTATTTTATTTGGCAACAAACATTTAATGTGTTAGGTGTTATGCTAAGTACTGGATGTGTAACACTTGACAAGACAGTGGAGGACAGAGGACATGTTTTTTTTATGGGCAAGACACACAGAACAAGTAGATACAGGTGACCTAAGCGTCATGAGAAAGAAAAGTTCAATAGGTTCTACTGTGTGTGGGGTGGAAGGTCAAGGAAGTCATATCTAAGTAAACAGCATCCAAGCAAAGACATGAAGAGTGAGTAGGAGTTATAATTGAAGGAGTAGTAATAAAATTGTTCCAAGAAAAAGAAATGGCATGTGAGAGGACTCTGAGATAAGGGAGAGAATCCAGCATTAGTACTTTAAACAAACTTATGCCTTGAAATGAGAGTTCAGGATGAGAGGGATAATCCAATAAAGCAAGACCTCTGAGAAGGTGGAAGGAGATAGGAGTCAAAATCCAGGAGCAGAAATTGGCCTCAGATGGGATCAGGAACGTGTCCACAATAACAGAAGGAAAGGAAGAAAGGATAGTTATGACTGCAGGTACATTTATAGGTTGAGGGAAGGCCTGTATAATAGCTTTTATTTTCTCAATGAAGCAGGAGTCAAGGTTATGTGCTGACAATGGATGGAGGCAGAGTTGTGATGATCATGCATTTATCAAAACTCAGAAAACATGTGTTTAAGACATATGCATGTCATATATGTAAATCTTACATCAAAATGAAAAAGCCATAAATGAATACTGAATTCTAGAAACAAATGCATGTATCTATGTAACCCAAACCTCTAGATACAGACTGTTACCGTTACCCCCAGAAGCTTTTAAAACTTCACTGCTGAAATCAAATGTTTATCCTAACTACCTATACCAATGCCTGGCACGTAACAGGTGCTCAATAAATATTTGTTG
Source organism: Pteropus vampyrus (assembly GCF_000151845.1). Lineage (NCBI taxonomy): Eukaryota > Metazoa > Chordata > Mammalia > Chiroptera > Pteropodidae > Pteropus > Pteropus vampyrus. Next base: position 12,994,695 of record NW_011888800.1, read on the forward strand.
AACAAATGAACATGTGATATATTAAATCAATTCTTTCCTCCAGGTTTGGGTTTTGGAGGGGAGGGTGGTGGAGCTTCTCAAATGTCTCAGATGCATGACATACATGAAGTCACTTCCAGGCTTATGACCCTAGCCCTCAGCCCTTGGGCTTCTGAGGGTTCAACCCTCTGCTTGAGCCCTTGGGTGGTCAGCTAAGCTGCCTGCTTAGCTGGAATCCCTTTTAAAATAGCTTCAGGTGGAGTTCTCTCCCACCATCCCTGGGAACATTTTGCTAAACTTGGTTTATCCCATATCCATCCATTCATCCATCAGCCCATCAATCCATCTTATTTTAGATACGTACGTATGTACATAAATAAATAAATAAATAAATAAATAAATAAATAAATAAATAAATAAATAAATAAATAAATAAAAACTCCTACGTAGTTTGAGGTAAGCGGAAGCATCTCTTTTTTTCCCCATGGGAGGTGTAGGCAGGTATCAGATATCACCTCCAGAGCAATATTTCATGAGTCATCGGTCCCCCCACTTCACCCTCTGTGGGCTGGAGATGAGTGATGAATAACACTGAACCACAATTTCTTAGCATATCTTAGCTATACCCCTTATAATCCATGTGTCCTTAAAAGTCACTTAAGCCTCTCTGAGCCTCTGTTTCTTCATCTACACATTGCATAGGGTTTTTGAGAGACTCAAGTTAAGGTAATGAATGTGAGAACACATTGCAAGCTCTAGATGAGTGATTCTCAATCTGGGGCACTTTTAAAACTAAGATGCTAAGGCCCCTGACTTAAAATGATTAAGTCAGAATCTCTTGAGCAAATTGCAGAGCCAGCCAGAGTAGCCATAAAATCTTAAATCAAATCATGTCAGTCTTCTCTTCAAACCTTCCAATGAAACTTTCCATCTTAGAGGAAAAGGCAAAGTCCTTACAGTGGCGATTGAGGCCTCATGATCAACCCTGTTCTCCACTCTCACTCAGCTCCAGTTGCCCTGGTCATCTTGCTATTTCCCTAACATTCCAAACACATCCCCATTTGGGGGCTTTTGTCCTTGATGCTGCCACTGCCTAGAACACTCTTCCCCACCAGTCATACAACATGGCTCAACCCCTCTCGTCAGGCTTTTGCTGGAATGTGACCTCTGAGTGAGGCCTTCCCTGACCACCCTCTTGCAAGCAGTCTCTTTTCCTTTCCAGCTTTTTCTCCACTGTACTTATTACCATCTAAAATGCTATATATTTTACTTGTTTTGTTTGTTGACTATTATTTTCCACTAGGATGAAAGCTCTATGAGGGCAACAATTTTGTTTGTTTCATCCACTGTTGGGTAGTCCCAGTGCATAGAACACTAGCACAAAGCAAGTCTTCAGTAAATGTTTATTGTAGTTAAATGAACGCTCTGAGCATGCACCTTACTCAGCCCCAAAACTTCAGTGATGGTTCACCACCTACTCAAAATGTTTTCTGTGCTTTCCTCTCACCCCGACTTTGCTCACGTGGTTCTTCCTACTTAACGTAACCTTCCCTTCTTGAAACTCATTTCCTTCATTTCCTGCATGAAAAGAATCCTCAAAATTCCTCTAGCTTGTTGTGCCATATCCTGCCTTAAATTGTTTGTGTACTGTATATAATTATTTATGTAATTATTTCCTTTCTCAGAGTGTACACTCCTTGAGAATAGTGTTACTCAGCAATGTTTGTTGAATGAACAAATGAGCCTGCCTTTGTAGCTGACTAAGATACACACCAGAAAAGGAAAGAGAGGTAATTAAGTGGTAGATTTAAATACCAAAACCCCAGCTCCAGTGAGAATACAGGTTGCATGTGAGTAAAATAAAAATAGAAGATGATAACATCCAAAAATAATCTGTGGATGGTAAGATCAACCACACAAAAGATCAACAACCATAAACTCCTTTGCAAATAATGTAATTTAGGTTAGAGTAAGTTGAAAAGGAATGAGTTTGTTGCATAAATGGATTCTGAGAGAGAAAAAGTTAGACATGGCATTTATATTTATGGCAGTGAGGTCTTCAGGCCAAGTCAGCTTAAAACAGGAAATAACTTCCCAGATTTATTATGATGTCCTTCAGATTATTTTCATGAACTATTCCAAATCTCAATCTTTTTTGGAGGACTATCTTATGATAGTAAAAACAATAAATCTTTGACACTTCCTCTTCATTCAGAAGTGCTATATAATCTGAAATTGAAAAATCTCCTTCAACTCAATGTTTTTCTTCTTCTTCTTCTTCTTCTTTTTTTTTTTTGTCTTTCTATTTAAACCTTTGTTAACAATCTATCTAGTTTTTTCAAGTCAGTGACTCATATCCTCTGTTCCCTAAACCTAGGCTCTTTCTGGAACGTCCTTTCTGAACCAGCAGGAACTTGGTTCATCAGCAAAGCCTGATTTTGAAGCTTGGAATTTATGAAGCTCTACCTGTGAATGTGTAATTCTTGTTCTACTTGATATGTTACCAAGTTTCTCTAACGCTTCCAACCACCTTGACTAAGCAAGACATGTATCCAGTCTCAGAAGGGAAAATAAGAAATGCTAGTTAAATAACTAAAGTTGGCAGAGATAAGGCCTCTGAAAAATTCCCACTCCAAAGAATGCCACTCACTAAAAGAAGCATACAATACAGATCAGAGAATTTTTTTTTTTTACTTTTCCTTGGGTTTTAAATGTTTTGTATAATTACATCAAAGTAGCAAGAGCAGGATAAATAAAAGAAAATCACCCACCAACTCACATTTCTAACTTATGAAGAATTTTTTTCTAGTCTGCTCATCTATATGCATAGACATCTATATGACACAATTTGTATTTATGTAACCTAGAAACTCTGAGGCCTATTATAAAATGGAATACAAGCCCACTCTTTAGAAATGAGATAGGAAAAAAATCACTGCCCCCACAACATCTTGGGCCTGTATAAATGAGATTTGGATGCTTGGGAGAAGCCTGAAGCAGACTGGGGGGTTCTGAGAGACGAGTTCCCCTGCCCCACGACTGATGCCAGCGTATGCCTCCATCAGCCTGACACCTGGCCCAGGAGGTCCAGAGACTCATCACTGACCCTAGAGCACAAAAGTATTTCTCCACAAGACCTCAGAAGCCATTCCCATCCCCTTTTAACAGCTGGAATCTTCATGTTGATGATTATGTGAAATCCATGCTCTCTTACCAAACTATCTAGGCCTTGTATTATCTCAGGGCCTTACTGTGGGTAGAAAGTAATAGTAGATAAATATTGAGAGGAAAAAATCATATATATTCTATTTTGGGATGGATATTATATATGTAGGATATATATAATCCTAAAGTTGTGTTGGAGATACAGAGAAGACATTAATATTTCCCTGTAGTGATTTTATCCCTGAAGATCCATCAATATCAAAGTCAGCAAGAAACCACACAGACAAAATGTTTTTATTGTTTCACCTGCTTGTAAAACTCCGGCCTCTTACCCAGTCCTTTCACAATCATAACTGGCAGAACTGTTAAGGAAAACAACTGTAGCAATCCTGGGCTTGTTGCTTCTGACTTCAGGCCAGCTGTTCACCTGCCAGCGGACCTTGGTGTCTCTAGATTCCCTGAGCCCTAACACTATATGTTTCAGGAGCTTTATACTGGTCAAGGTTTCTGAAGGAAAACAATAGGAACTACACCCGAGGGCAGTCAAGAATAGTGATCTGTAAAGGCTATTAGCAATGGCCCCTACTGAATAGTAACAATAACAAAAGTTTACCTTGATTGTGCCAGAAACAGAAAGCATCTCATTTAATCTTCACAACAATCCTCGAGGTAGGAATTGTCTATTTTTTTTTTCCTCCAGAAAGGGAAACTTGAGACTTATATATCTTAATTAGCTTATATAAGATCTAGTACAGTTAAAAAGTGGCAGAACCAGAATGCGAATACAGCAAGCAAAGGAACTTGTACATAAGGAAGCAGTTCTTTCCTGATGGTGAGACTAATGCAGGAGACGCTTAATAGTTTGCCTCGGATCTCAGGCCTGTTTGGTGCTGAGCTGGCCAAGGCCTCCTAAATGCTGTGTCCTATCACGTGTGCCCTGACTCTGACCATGACACTAGTGGTACTGTTTGCTGCTCATTCCAGCCTGAAACACCCTGGAATAGAAAACAACCTCAAACTTAGTGAAGTGATCAGACTGGGACAGAAAAAAGAACTAAGGGTTTGGAGAGGGGACCCTTCTGGCAAGTTCATGCACCCATCACAGGGAAGTAGTTTTGGATGTCTCCTGTCTAATGAGACCAAAGAAGAGTGGCAGCTGCTGCAATAGAGCTGCTCCAGAGACTCAGATGTCCATATATCTGTTAATATATTTTCCCAGGGTGCAAGAAAATCTATTGTCTCTTTTGCAGGAAATAAATGTGTTCATTCTAAACGATGGAAAACCAGTGTGTTTGTGAGAAGGAAAAGGAGGAGGGGACAAGGAATATGCAGTAAGGGAACAAAAACAAAAACAAAGACAAAAAACCACAAAAAAAAAAACAAAAAAAATAAATAAATAAAAGGAGAAATAAAAACAGCCAGAGTGAAGACAAAAGTGAAGCTCTCTTGCTTCTCAACCTGTCCATTACTGCAGAGCCAGCCCTGGGGCCAACGAAAGGACTGAGGAAAAAGTGTTGGAGAATAGGAGATGGAGGGGAGTTCTGATTGAATCCCACACACACCTACCATTTCCCATCTCTACCTCACCTCATCAAGTCTCTCTTTCTTTCTCTCCTGCTCTGTCTTCTCTATTATGCCACTGTCTTTCCTTTTCCAACTCTCCATCATTTACTTTTTCTTTCTCTGTCTATGCATGAAGCCCTAAAAGAGCTGCTAGCCCTGGCTGTGGAGTGTGACTCATTACTCTGTTGTTATGAAGTGAGACATTTAAGTCCAAAGCATCCAGTGTTCCTGTTCTCTCCCAGGTCAGGTCCTGTGGGACAGCTTCACAGCTTTCAACCGAGTTACTGGGTGCTGAGTCTTTTCCTACTTTCCCAGGACCCTGTGGCAGCCTTTGAACTATATCATGTGTAACATCTTGTAATTCCACTGCTGCAGGAGAAAAAATGTTTGCATGCTATGGGAATTTATGACTTAGTGCTGTTATTTTTATTCCCTCTGAGATCTAGTTTGGTGGTTTTGTACCTTTATGTCCTTGAAACTGTATGTTAATGTGATTAGTTTGAACTCAGTTTCAAAGTAATTACGGTATTCTTTTTACTGCAGAGGAAGGTGCGTGTCTAAGGGATATATATTGTATTCAGAGGGAAAAGATGCAATGCTATAGAAAGTCGAACAATAGGTGGTAAAATTCACTCTCTAGTGCTGTTGGTAACAGTGCTAGTGCATTCATTCATTCATTCAACACATATTTAAGTATGTCAGAAGTGATACATGCTATAAACAAAATTAAAGTTTGGAAAGGGATATAAAATGTAAGAGAGCTATACTAGGTAGATCAGTCAGAGAAAGGCAACTGAAAAACTGACTTATAAGCAGTACTCTAAAAGAAGTAAAGGAGTAAGTCATGCAAGCATCTGAGGAAGAATGTTCCAGACACAAAAGACAGCATATGTGATGGCCCTGAGATGAAAATGTGCTTGGTGAGCTTGAAGAACAGCAAGAAGTCCAGTACAATTAGAATAGATTCAGGACGAAAGCAGTGCAGTCACAGAGGTATGCAGAGCCTGATAGACTACAATTAATAATTTTGATTGGATTGTAAATGTGATGAGAAATCATTAGGAGGATTTGAGAAGAGTGACAAGATCCGACTTGTTTTAGAAAGATCATTCTGGCCTCTAATTAAATAATAGGCATAGGGGAGCAAGGGTAGAAGCAGGAAAGCAAATTACAAGGCTTAGAAGCAAGAAAGCAAGTTAGAAGGCTATTAGAGTAGCCAAAGTGAGAAAGGATGGGTTTGGATATATTTAGAGATAAGAGGACTTGATGATAGATTTGGATGTAGATTGTGAAGGAAAGAGAAGATTCAAGATTATCTTTAGGTTTTTAGCCTGAGCAATGGGTGAATAATGGAGCTGTTTACTGAGATTGGAAAGGTTTGGGAGGAAGGTAGTAAATCCAGCATTCGGTTTTGCACACATTAAGTCTGAGATTGCCTGTGTCACCCAAACGGAGATGCCAAGTAGGCAGCTGTAAAGCAAGTCTGGAGCACATCGAGGGGTGCTGTTTATTGTGATGTCGACTAAGGCACACTTCTTACCACCACGATTAGTCCATAGTTAGATTTGAATTTCAAAAAAACGAATTCATCTCCTGCGAGGGCACTGCACTCTATCTCGCAGAATCCTGCTCTATGCTCTATGTTTCAGTGATACTATGTGTGTATTGGGGAGGAGGGTATTAAATTAGGTGTGAAGGGATCACTTGGCTTATGGAGTTCACAATCAAATTCTCCAATAGTGCCTTTTTTATTTTTTTAATTTTAAGGTCTTTTTTTTTAATTAAGTTTATTGGGGTAACGTTGGTTAATACAATTATATAATTTTCAGATGTACATTATAATTTGACATCTATATATTCTATTGTGTATTTACCACCCAAAGCCCAGTTTTCTTCAGCTACCATATACTTGATCCCCTTTACTCACTTCGCCCTCCCCCTACTCTCCTATATTTGACTCCCTTTACCCCGACTACCTCTCCGCTTCTCCCTCACCCCTTACCCTCTGGTAACCACTAGTCTATAGTCCATGTCTATGAGTCTCTGTTTATTTGTCCAGCTCATTTGTTGCTTTTAGGTTTATATCCCACATATAAGTGATATCATGTGATTTTCAACTTTTTCTGTCTGGCTTATTTTGCTTAGCATGATTATCTTGAAGTCCATCCATGTTGTCGTAATGGCAGTATTTCATCTCTTCTTATGGCTGAGTAATCTTCCATTGTATATATGTACCACAGCTTCTTTAGCCGTCATCTATCATAGGATACTTCGGTTGCTTCCATGTCCTGGCCACTGTGAATAATGTTGCTATGAACATTGGTGTGCAAATATCTTTATGGATATGAGTTTTCAAGTCTTTGGAATAAATACCCAGTAGAGGGATTGCTAGATCATATGGTAGATCAATTCTTAGTTTTTTGAGGAACCTCCATACTTTTTTCCATAGTGGCTGTACCAATTTGCAGCTGTAAAACAAGTCTGGAGCACATTGAGGGGTGCTGTTTATTGTGATGTTGGCTACGGCACACTTCTTACCACCACGATTAGTCAATAGTTAGATTCGAATTTCAAAAACACGAATTCATCTCCTGTGAGGGCACTGCAGTGTATGAGAGTTCCTTTTTCTCCGCATCCTCTCCAACATATGTTATTACTTGTCCTGTTGATTATAGCTATTCTAACAGATGTGAGATGGTATCTCATTGTGGTTTTAATTTGCATGTCCCTAAAAACTAGTGATGTTGAGCATCTTTTCATATATTTGTTGGCCATTTGTATGTCCTCTAGGGAGAAATGTCTGTTCAGATCCTCTGACCATTTTTGATTGGATGATTTGTTTTTTTGTTGTTATTGAGTTGTATGAGTTCTTTGTATATTTTAGATATTAGGCCCTTATTGGAAGTGTTGCTTGCAAATATATTTTCCCATTTGGATGGTTTTCTCTTTACCTTGTTG
>NW_011888800.1:13003299-13018825 GCF_000151845.1 Pteropus vampyrus
TGAGTTCTTTGTATATTTTAGATATTAGGCCCTTATTGGAAGTGTTGCTTGCAAATATATTTTCCCATTTGGATGGTTTTCTCTTTACCTTGTTGACAATTTCTTTTGCTGAGCAGAAGCTTTTTAGTTTGATGTAGTCCGATTCATTTATTTTTGCTTTTACTTCCCTTGCCTTTGAGATCAAATTCATAAAATCCTCTTTAAGTCCAAGGTTCTTGAGTTTAGCTCCTATGTTTTCTTCTATGCATTTTATTGTTTCCAGTCTTATATTCAGGTCCTTAATCCATTTTGAGTTAATTTTAGTGTGTGGTGGTAGATAACAGTCTAGTTTCATTCTTTTGCAGTTGGCTTTCCAGTTTTCCCAGCACCATTTATTGAAGAGGCTTTTCTTTCTCCACTGTATGTTTTTGGCTTTTTTGTCGAAAATTATTTGCCCATAAAAATATGGGTTTACTTCTGTACTCTTGATTCTGTTCCACTGGTCCGTGTATCTGTTTCTCTGCCAATACCATGCTGTTTTGATTACTGTCGCTTTGTAGTATAATTTGAAGTCAGGCAGAGCAATGCCTCCAGGCTCGTTCTTTTTTCTTGGGATGGCTTTGGCAATTCGGGGTCTTTGGTGCTTCCATAAAAATCTGATGATTTTTTTTTTGTTGTTCTATTTCTTTAAAAAACACTGATGGGATTTTGATGGGGATTGCATTAAATCTGTATAATGCTTTAGGTAATATGGTCATTTTAACTATGTTGATTCTTCCAATCCAAGAACATGGAACATCTTTCCATTTCTTTGTATTTTCTTCGATTTCTTTTAATAGGGTCTTGTAGTTTTCATTATATAGATCCTTCATATGTTTCGTTAAATTTATTCCTAGGTATTTTATCCTTTTTGTTGCAATTGCAAAAGGAATTATTTTTTCCACTTCTTTTTCTGATACTTCATTGTTAGAGTATAGGAATGCTATGGATTTTCGAACGTTGATTTTGTATCCAGAGACTTTACTATATTTGCTTATTGTTTCTAATAATGTTCTTGTGGAGTCTTTAGGGTTTTCTATATGGAGAATCCATATAGAAATGTCATCCGCAAATAGTGACAGTTTGACTTCTTTGTTTCCTATTTGGATACCTTTTATATCTTTCTCTTGCCTAATTGCACTTTCTAGGACCTCCAATGTTATATTGTATAGCAGTGGCGATAATGGAGAGCCTCACCTTGTTCCTGATCTTAGAGGGAAGGTTTTTAGTTTTTCAACATTAAGTGTAATGTTGGCTGAGGGTTTGTCATATATGGCCTTTATTATGTTAAGTTACTTTCCTTCTATACCGATTTTCTTAAGTGTTTTGATCATAAATGGATGCTGTATCTTGTCAAAGGCTTTTTCTGCATCTATTGATATGATCATATGATTCTTATTATTTTTTAATTTGTTTATATGGAGTATCATATTAATTGATTTGCATATGTTGAACCATCCTTGTGCCCCTGGGATGAAGCCCACTTGATCGTGGTGTATAATCTTTTTAATATGTTGCTGTATTCAGTTCGCTAGTATTTTATTTAGGATTTTTGCATCTGTGTTCATGAGAGATATTGGTCTGTAGTTTTCTTTTTTGCGTGTTATCCTTACTAGGTTTTGGTATCAGAGTAATAAAATGAGTTGAGAAGTATTGCCTCCTCTTTAATGTTTTGGAAGAGTTTGAGGAGAATAGTTATTAAATCTTCTTTGAATGTTTGGTAAAATTCACTGGTGAAGCCATATAGTCCTGGACTTTTACTTTTTGGTAGATTTTTGATGATTGTTTCAATTTCCATACTGCTGATCGGTCTACTTAGAATTTCCAGTTCTTCTTGATTCAGTCTAGGAAGATTGTATTTTTCTAAGTGCTGGTCCATTTCTTCTAGGTTACTAAATTTGGTGTTATATACTTTTTCATAGTATTCTTGTATGATCCTTTGTATTTCTGCGATATCAGTCATAATTTCCCCTCTTTCATCCATGATTTTGTTTATTTGTGTCCTTTCTCTCTTTTTTTTTTTTTTTTTTTTGGTGAGCCAATAGTGCTTTTTGAACAATTAATATTTAACATTTCAAAAGGGCTCTTACTAGTGAGACTATGTGCTCCTTTAAATATTGTCCATAACCTAGGCAGAAACTCTGTCCAACATCAGCAGCTGATCACAAAGAATGCATGTTTCATCGTATTTGTAGATCATTTTCAGACATACTAACCACTTTTGGAGGATGGGGTGAATCAGATTTAAAGATGCGGAACATGGATTCTGGATGAGGAAAGGCCACCTTGAAAGAGCATATTATTCAAATGCCAGGTATGGATGGAAGCCCAGAATTTATGCCATGGGGTCACATCACCTGACATCAGATAATCTGGACTATTCACAGAACACTGAGTCCCAAGTGTTACATCATATTCAGAAGGTTGGGGATATATGCCTCAGGATACATCAGAGTATTTAACAGGATTAACAAATAGCCATGCACACAAATACAGAAGATTTTTCTCAGCCATGGCATTTTAAGAATCAGTAAAAACTTTGCCCACAATGTTTTCTCATAAGGTGTTTTGCCAGAATTGCCAAATAAGCCAGAATATTTTCAACATAACAATGTTCACACAGCTGACCTTACCAAGGACTTCCTTGTAGAGAGGTAGCACATCCTTTTTAGAGAAGTTTTTGAGAAGAAACACAGGCACCTAGGTGCAGAAGAACATTTGTGCCGTTAGAAAGTCCGATTAAACTGTAATTGAAAAAAGAAAAGTCTGATTCCAAAAATGTCAGCAGAATTTTCAAAGTATTTCTTATGAGACTGAGAAGTTATGAAGCTCATTCTGGCTCTGACCCCTTTAATTGAGTCAAATCTGTTTAATTGACTCTTTAATTTAGTCAAGTCTGTTTGGCATCTCCTCTTCAAGGAATTGCCCACCAACTAGACTCCATTATTGCACTCATTCACTTGAAAACTAGACGGATATATTTTCACAATTAGCAAAATGTATGAAGAGCTTGTTTATCTTAGCAAACAAGTTCTGTTCAAATTAGTTGCATGTTTCACCATAGGCTGTATCAGTTTTGTACCTTAAGTCATTAACATCAGGCGTAGACTTTGAATGGGCCAGATCAGGGCTTTCAGTACAACTTGCCACTTACTGCTCTGGTGGGTGAATTTGAGCAAGTGTAAAATTGGGATCATGACACTACCTACCTCTGAGGATGACTGCGAGAATTGGAAGGATACTTAGAAAAAAGTAAGTACACAATAAGTGTTAGCTATTATTATTAACATCATTATTTTTAAAGCCTGTTTGCAAAGAGATTTTTTTTAGAACTATACACCCAATAAAAAATAAGATACTTAAGTGGACCTTCACTAAGTTTCTACAGTTAGTTAACACTATGTTATTTGTAACTTCAGGGAGTGAAATTTGATATAAATTTTGACCTAGCTCAAGGTTGTCAGTGACTCATTTTTTTATCGGGATGAAAAATCACATGACATAAAATGAACCATTTTAAACTGCATAATTTAGTGGCATTTAGTAAATTCATAATATTGTGCAATGATCACCTCTATTTAACTCTGAATCATTTTCATCACCCCCAAAGGAAACCCCCTACCCATTAAGTAATCATTCCCCATTCTTCTCTCCCCTACCCCATGTCCCTGGCAACCACTAAACTGCTTTCTGTCTCTGTGGATTTACCTATTATGTATATTTCATATAAATGGAATCATATAATATGTGACCTTTTGTGTCTGGCATCTTTTATTTAGAGTGTCAAGATAAAACTGCAGATCCCCAAAGAATCACCATTCCAACATCCCATCATCTCTGATATCCTTGGAATTTTTCATTGCTTAATGGAGACCTTGTTCTTTAGGATTTCAGATTCTGTTGTCTACTAAAGAAATGCTTTAATCAACAGCAAATAGAATCTTGGGAAAACCTAAGGAAGTTCTTAATCATTTCAACATATCAAGTATCTGAGACAAATGATGCCCTCTACATCTGGAGATTTTGGCAATGCTGCAGTTCAACCCTGCCATTTTATTGAGAAGGAATTTAAGGCCTAGTATCATTTTCTCTGGCTACTGTTAAGACACATACAATCCTTGATGCACTTATTACAAAAACAGTTCCTCTAAGTAGAGTATATAATGTGCTAGAGCCTAATCAAAGACTGTCTCTAACTTCAAGTTGCTCATAGTCCACTGGAGAAAAAAGACAAGTGATCAGACATTGAAATACAATATAATAAGTGCTGTGATTGAATTAAGCACCAGGTGCCATGGCAACATGTATGAAAGTACCCAGCCCCATAGGAGGCATTGGGCAGGTATGCCTTATACTCTCTTTCACAAAGGGCTGAGCATTGCTAGTGGAAAAGCAAATTTTATACATCACGAGGCAATACTTTTCAGAATGTTAAATGGTTGTTGATTTCAGAGCCTTTGCTAATCTATTATAAAGAAAGAGCACTGTCACCATGGATATTACTTCTTACGTTACTAGTGTTCTGTTTGGACACTGGTGGCATAAAGGTATAGAGTACAACCTAAGGATAATGTTCCTTATCGTATAGAACTAGATGTTCATCGACTAGGAAATCCTTGCTGGTACTGAGAAGTATTTTCACCTTAAACTATCTAACAATTTAAATAAATGCTTCACAGATTTGGGGGGGGGTCTATATTCTAATAAGTGTATTCTCTTAATTATGTTCTGTTTCAATCCTTTGCTGCAGTAATGACCCTGCTCTCATTATTTACGACATACAAGTGTTGTCACACTTGCCCTTGTTGGCCTTGCTCAATATCAGTTCCCAGATGGTTATCAGCGGATGACAACACCAGTCCTCCGGCATTATGGGCACACCCATTTTCATAATATTTAAATTAAAATGGCTCTGAGCACCATCACTCACCATTTCTCCTAGTCACTTCTGATTCTGATGTCCTGCTTCTGCTGAATTCTCGATCCTTGCCCTGAGTCAGTCTCACCTTCTGTATGTGCTCTCTCTTTTCTGTACCACATCACCCCATGTTAGACATATTCGACTTCCCCACTCCCCAGAATACTATTGACCAAAGCAATATCAAAATGTTTAGAGACAATTGAAAGTGTTCTAATGCCACACAGGAGAGAAAATAACTTAAAATGGAATATTTTCAGTCCATTCCAAAGTTCCTTTGGCCATTTCTCTCTGGCTATTTTTTCCTCACCTCTTTTTTTCTCTCCCCTAATTTCCCTCAGAACTCAAAATTTCTCCCACTTGATTACTATGCAGAGCCCTCTAGGCCATTCTTTTTCATGCTAAAGTTTGAGAAGCCTTAACTTAAGCAAACTTTGAGTATATATTTATGATATGCACACATATATAGGTCTAATACATCATTTTTAATGGTTGTATGTTTTTAATGGTTCCATACAGATGGACATTTAGGTTGCTTTCAATTTTAATATATGAACATACACTAGAAGAGTATATGTAAAGCCAAAACAATTATGAGAAGATTTAGCTATTTTAGATGAAATTTTTCTCTTAAACAATTACTGCAATGTTACAATATTGTCTAACAAAAATACGAATTGGAAGAAAGAACAATGTTGGATTATTCATAGAGGGTAAAGGGAGCAGCCCATTGTGGTAAACTAGAAACTCCACGAAGCTCGGGTCTATGTCTGATTTATTTACTTCTATATGCCCAGTGATTTCAAGTGTCTGAGACAGATTAGGTGCTTAGTAAATATTTAATGAATTAATGGATTATTTAAGTGCTGCCACAGGTCAAGCTCTGAGACTTGAACTTTTGGATCACCCAAGGCTATACTTGTAGCCCTACTTTGTGTCCAGGGCTTGTCTACTTTGGGGAAATGCTCATGTCAGTACTACAGTGAGGAGCATTCAGCACAAATCTTATTTGCTCCTTTCTTCCAAAAGACCCTACCTAGGGTCAACAGTCTGGTTCTATGCCAACTCAATAGTGGTAGACATTAAGGAATTATTAATTTTTATCTAATTTTAATAATGGTATAATAATGATATGTTTTAAAAAATACACATCAAATTTACATGCAGTAATACATATCTATATCTATATCTATATCTATATCTATATCTATATCTATATCTATATCTATATCTATATCTATATCTATATCTATATCTATATCTATCTCTATCTATATCGACATCTATATCTCAAAATCATCAGGATGGGATTGTTGAAGAGTTGATGGACAAAATTGTCCATCAGTTGATAATTGCTGAAGCTATATGATGAGTACATATGGACTTATAAAGAATATATCGAATATATATTTATGAAGAATAGTATAATGATTATATTATTGTCTCTTTTTAAAAAACTTCTTCAAATCATTAGCAGGTGCTCTCCCAATGATCAAAGCATGGCTGTCTCACCTATCTACACACCAGATCCTGGATACATGTCATGTACAGCAGAGAGCATTCTGGATCCCAGTCTTTCTTATATTTTAATGCACATAGAGCCTCAAGTATCACTTCTCTCTCTTATATCATCAGTTTCTACCCCTTCTCTAGACTTCTACTCTCAATGTTTAAACATAACTCAAATATCTCTCATATTAAAAATCAAACAAACACATCCCCCTCAGCTCAGACATCTCCAGTAATTGCCCTATTTTTCTCTGTTCCAGAACAGCCAAACTATTTTTCTCTCTACATTTCTTTGCTTCTCCGTCAATCTACTCCAGCCTAGCTTCTGTCATCATTCAACCTTAATGGCTGATGTCACAAAATTCAATGTATACATTTCAATTATTAAAAGAATAGTTTCGACTCAGATATTCCTCCTCAGAGAAACTTGTATCCAAAAATTTACTGACATCTTTATTTGGATATCCCATGGTCGCCCCAAACTCACCATGTCCCAAACAGAATTCATCTTCCTCCGAACCTGTGATTCTCCATTTTGGTGAACCATCAAACAAGAAACACCTGGGCAATGTCTTTTTATTTTTTAAAATTCTTTTTCTGAGATCGTAATAGATATACCTCAATAAACTGCACATACTAACCTACTTTTCTGTCACTAGAGATTAGTTTGCAGTTTTTGGGGATCACTGAGTTCGAATCTCAACTTGCTCCTTACCAGCTTAGTGACTCAGTTAAAAGAACTTTCTGCCAAGATTGTTATGAGAGTTAAATGCAATAAAATATATGGAGCATTTAGCACAATTCCTGTTTTCTAAAAAAATCTTATTATTTTTTTTTCTCATAGCCATGTAACTGCTTGTGTCGTTTACTTTATTTGGAAAATGTTTCCCAGACATCTCCAAGTGGTTAAATCCTACTTATTTTTCAGTCTCAGTTAGGCGCTAGCTCCTTTAGCAAGGGTATCTTGACTGACCTACCCTTTTGCTTCCTCTGCCAGAGAACAGTTTCTTCACCTTGCTGAAGCACTCTATCACGTTGCTTATCACACTTTATGGCTTTTATCATTATTATCATCATCATCATTATTATTATTTGGCTTCTGAATCCTGTACCAGTTAATGATGAACTCTTTGAAAGCAAGGATGGTGTCTTTATCACTGAAAAAAGTTTATTGGCATGATGTCCCAGGAGGAGGTAAGTGTCAGTTAAAACTAGGAGCCTGATATACTGTACGATTCCAACCAGAGACATTCTGGAAAAGGAAAAACTGTGGAGACAGGAAAATGATCAGTAATCACCAGTGGTTTGCGAGAAGGGAAGGTTGACTAGCAAAGTGCAGCAAATTTTTTAGGGCAGGCAGTGAAACTACCCTAGTGTGTAGTGTATGATGGATGAATGTCATTATACATTTGTCAGAATCTACAGAATGTACAACACCAAGAATGACCTTTATGCAAACTATGGATTTCGAGTGATTGTGTTGTGTCAATGTAGGTTCATCAGTTGTGACAAATATATCACTGTTGTGCCTAGTTGGGGACCCTATGCACATGTGGGCAAAGGAAATACATGGGAACGTTATGTACTTTCTACTCAATTGTACTGTAAACCTAAAACTGCTCTAAAACATATATATGTTTTAAGCATATATATGTACACATATAATAAAACAATAAAACGTGAAAGCTAGAATCTCTGAAGCTTGCTCACTGGCATGCCTGTGATTAATGACAGCTGTGGGCTGCATCTCTGTGTCTACTCTTCTGCTGTTTCATTCATACTATATTGCAGTATGTTTGCTCACATGTCCAATTCTCTGTTGGACGTGTTTTATTTATCTTCGTATCACTTCTGTTCAGGGGACCATCCACGCAGTGGGTGCTCTATAAAATTTATTAGATATTGAACAAACGAATTAATTCTAATTCTCACTAATAGAATATTTTTCTTCATCAAATCCTCATAGGAAATGATCCGCCCCCTTTTTCAACATTCCTAGTGACCAGATATTTTATAACTTTGTAAGGCTACAACTTTATTAGAAAGTTTTCCTTTATTCTTAGCCAAAATCTACTTTTCTGTCACTTTTACTCAGTGGCCCTAGTTAGGGCTTGTAGAACTCCACAGAATCAGTCTGAGCTAGTTTCTATTAGACGTCCATCATTGCCTCAGTGACAGATATCAAATCACATCTAAATTCTCTCTAAGCTCAACACCCCATTTCCTATCATTGTTCTTTTTGACTGTGGTTTCCCTTGTTACTTCACACCTGATTCATTCTTAGATAGTCCTTGTGGTTGTAGAGATCGAGAACAAAATGCCTGGAGAAATATTAGTGGAGAACCAATGAACACAGAGGAATGAAGTGGGATAGGAATCTATTTCGAGACCATTGGAAGCAAGTGAGCTGCCAAAGAAAGTTTAACATGGGACTGAGGAGTGAAGATGTGGGATAGGAGTTGGAGACTGCCTGACTATACGCTACCATGGACCCTCCCTGGATGGGACAATCTTGATGAGGAGCAGAAGGAGAACGTCTGGGAAGGTAATCTCAGACATTGACTGGAAATGGAGAAGGAAAAACAGGAAAATTGGAGAGCTCAGTTAAAATCCATTTGCCCACTTATGTCTTAAAAGTGTTTCTTGAAGCATAGTTTATTGATCTTCTTAGTAAGAACCTCATACTCTCTGGTGAACATGCAGTCTCTGAGCTGGCCTCCACACCTACTGAATATGTATTCTTCACGAACTACAGGGTAATTCTTAAATTCACAGAGAATCTTGTCTTAATGGCTGGATGAAGATGGGAACATCTCATATTCAGATTTAGAAGAGTGTTTTTTCAAACTATTTCACAATGCTAAAGAATCTCATGTTCTTCATAAATTTCTTTGAAATAAAAAAAGTCCCAGCTCAAGTGTTTAGTCTGTGTGCATTTCTTCCCCATAGATCCTTATCCTAACCCACCCAGTAAGGGCCCAAAAAACAATAAGAAAAGAACTGTCTTTGTCAAAAGGTCCTATTACAATAACTCTTAGAGAAAGGCCTCCCCCTCCCAACTCCCCACCTCCAGGAAAAAAGCAGTTGAAGAATTCAAACCCATTATACATTCTTTCCATTCCCTCTCCCTAGCTTTACTGAAATATTAAATCCTTTCCTCTTTTCTGCTGATAGATTTTAAGATAGATTTTCCAATGAATTTTTAGTTAAATAGAGAATGGAAAATGTCAAGTATAGCTGTAGCAAACAGATTATTATTATTATTATTTGCTTAGAATAAGAGAGAAACTAAAATAGAATTTATAAATTTATAAAATGGAAAATCTAAAAATGTTTTTTGCTCTTTTGGGAAAATGTTTTAAGAACACTTACAGAGTGTCCTAAAAAAATATCAGTGCACATTTTTTCATAAAGTTATAGTAGGTGAAAATCTAACATTACTACTAAACATTACTACTAAAAATATAAAGGCCAGTTTTTCACATGTCAAAAGATTCTTACTTTAATAAAATGATTTGACAACATCATTTCTTTAAATAGAAACCTTTGCCTTTTAGCCTATCTCTCCCAACTATTTATTTATAGAGCAGAAGGAAGGTTAATGAGAAATTCATTTTTTTAATGAGATAATACCGAGTGAAGAGCAGTCTGAAATGGGGAGAAAGCATTTATGATAATTTCACTGTAAATCATCAGAAACAGAAAAAAATGAATTCAAAGTGGATTTACCTATAGCCTTTCAGAGTGCTGATTAAAAAGAAACAGAGGCTGGGATGCTCACTCACTGACTCCTAAAATACTTATTGAGATTCCCTACAGTGTGTCACCTGGGGATTAAGAGGTGACCAAGACAGGCACAGTCTCTCCCTTCAAGCTAGAGGTCCAAAATACCAGGGCCCAGGCATTTAATTACAATTGCAACGAGTACCATAAAGGAGAAGGGCAAAATGCTGTGAGAATGAACTTATCAGCATTTGAATATCAAGTTGAAATTAACCTTAAATGAGGGGGCGAATTTAAAACTGTTCCCCCCACCCCACCCCAAGCTTCAATATGGGTTTACTTCTTTGCTTTAGAAGTTTGAGAGTTGTTTTGGAGGGAAATTTTAAAAAACACATATTGTGTGGGAATACATGTTTATGATTTCCTATAAGCTCTTTTAAGGAAATTCAAATTTATTGAGTGCTTACTCTGTGGGAGGAATTGGACCCATTTTGCCCAACAATCCAAGAGGTGTGTCGCTGTGATCCTCTTGCAAAGGAGAAAACTGAGGCTTGGAGAGATGAAATAATTTGTTTCAAGTCTGCAAAGCCTGTCCTTGCCAATGCACTTAGCTAGAAAGTGGAGGAAGGGAGAGGGTGACAGATAAATGGCTAATTTTACTGACAATTAGTCTATTGTTAGTGCAGTTAATGGGTTGAGACAAAGTAATTAGAGCCAACAAAATGCTGCCTTTTTATAAAAAGTAAATGCAGGGTCTGTAGATGAAAGAATGACTGGGGGTTCTTGAGAGAGAAATAGCAGTTGAGATTTTGTGTGCAATATAGTTTGTAATAAAATTAGATTACACTAAAATGCATGAGGATGACTGAGCATTGCACTTCAAATACTTTAAGATGTTTGTTTTACCTTAAGCAAAGTTTGTAATAGATAACAATGTAAGATTATAGAGAATTTATTTTATGAAATAGAAAAAAAAATTGCACAATGTCAATTTACACAATGGCTTAAAGCTTTTGATTTTAAACAAGAAGTTAAGAAAAGAGCTAAAGCAATTGGGTCAGATAAATTATAGAAGACCAGAGTTAAGATTTGTCAACAAACAGTAATGTGGAAAATCAAGATTTGCTTCCTCCATAAGAATAATCAGTTGAGAACAGAACATAATGATGACTACCAAGATTAGTAAATTCTTATCTTAGCTCTGCTACATCTGCCCAGTGAGGTCCAGATACCAGCTACTCAAAAGAATCCGAAAATGTAATTAAAGCTTCAAAGCAGCTGGTGAGAGTGAACATATAATTCATTGTAAATTCAAACCTGCCAGAGCCTCATTATCCAAAATTGCTAGGAGGAAGGTGGAAAGGTGGGAGCCAAGAGCCAGAAGCTGCAATGGAGAGAAATTGAGATTTGTCTTGAATTTTTATTCTCCACCAAACTATCACAATATTGATTTAATTTGCAGTCCATTTATCAGTATAAGTAAGGACACGCTAATAATAGATTTGTGTGCATGGAAGTTAATGTTATATATTATAAATAATATTATAGATGATATTCAATAATACTATTCTGTGATTTGGTTACAAGAAATTCTCTTCAATGATAATTTTAGTAGCAAATTATCTTACAAAAGCATTTCTTTTCTATAATGAACATGTCTGATTTTGATGAACTCTTCACAGTTCTTTTATCCTACTACCAAGTAGCGATGACCGGTTGGTTACCTTTCCCCTTTCCTCTACTAAACATCTCAGTCACCTCCTAACCAAAAGTAAATTGAAATTCTTAAACCACCCACCAAACAAAATAATATTCTAAAAAGTCCAGACAATTAAAGGAGAAAATGATTTGATATTAAATTGTATATAAAATATAACCTACTTTTTTGTGTGTGTTTAAGATAATCTAATATTTTACATTTATTCACTAGATATTATGTCAAGCCTCTAGTTCCTATTGACTTGCGTAAGAATTCTAGCAATTTGCCCAGAATAATAGAATTTTAATTCAATAAAACAATGTGCATATTTAAAAAAATATACAACTACATTCAATAAACTCAAATGAATTTGAGTTTGTATGTCTGATGTTCTCTTTTCTTTCCTTTTCTATATTCTTTAGTTTAAAATGAATTCAAGTTTGTATGTCTAATATTTTCTTCTCTTTTCAATTACATTTTCAATCCCCCTTCTACAAAAAACAGGGAAGGTATAGACACTGGGAACAGATCATTGATGGTGTACTTTTAAATCTTGTCATCTTCCAGAAAGCAGCAGTCAATATAACTTTTAAATAAATGGCTATAAATAAGAATAGTACTTCAAGATGAAATTTGAAAGAACTCTTTCTACTCAATATAGAATGATAAATTAATTTAAACTTATTTATTGACTTACACCTCTGGAAAGAATTTAAGGTAGCTTATAAAAAAATATGTAAAATATCCATGACAGAATTGTGACAAAGATATATGTGGAAAAAATAAGTGAAAAATAAAATAAATGAAAGAAAACAAGGCCACTCATGAGATTAGTGCACATGCTTTGAAGTCCTTCATACTTGCTAGATGTGGGCCACAAACATGGCTGTGATCTTTCTGGCAGTGACAAGACATGGTCAGTAACATGTCTCAGGTTGACAGGATCTGTGAGAGAGAAACTGGCCTTTCATTCAGGTGAAGCACAGGCACTCAGACCTGCCTAGGAGGCTGACACCTCACATCAGACAAGATATATGATAGATTCACTGAGGGGCTTGCAGCGAACACTGGGACAAATTGATGATCCAAGTGCTAATGTTCTATGCCATGGCAGCATAGCTGAAGTAACATTAATGGAAGACATTTTTAAGACAGGTTTCACTGAAACCACAGAAGCAAACCCAAAAGATAACTTTCCACAAATAGCCAAAGAAAATCTAACTTTGAGCAATGCCTTTGGGATTAAGTTGTTTGCCAAAGGTATAACTAGGAAGGTATCTGAATGAAATTACTTGCTGAATGTAGTTATTTAAAGTTTAAACCAGTTATATCTGAAAAGTAGTTACCAAAATAGATGGCTTTGGCTTCGAAATAGCTGGCAATTTTTTGCCAGTGTGGCCCTTCCTATCTCATGAGAACCGTTCACATGGGATTAAAGAAGACTGTCTTCTATGGGTCGTGACTGGTGCAGAAGAAACAACTCTCCCAACACTGTGAAATGGCTACAGGAAGATGTGTGTGGTTTCCGGGTATGTTAGGGTTAAACTTGCATTCAGAAGAGATAATGTGTACAAATTGTAGGCCCGAAGAATGGGGAGACAAGAAATTGAGGAGGAAAGTTACAATCAGAGGCATTGTGTTAGTCTCAATGCTCTGTGAGACTGTGTGGTGCTTGGTATAGCAGATTTTGTGGGGGTGCTATAAAAAAGCTTTTCATCCTCCAAAATAATTAAATAAAAATGAGGATGCTCTGGAACGCTGCATAACTCTGGGGAATTTGTCTGCTCTGGAAAAAAAAAATACTGAAAATAGGACATTAGATAGGATATAACTTATGAAATGTTAAGATTTCTTAAATTTGCAAATTTGCAAAATCCTATCTATAATTTTAAACAATGCATTCAAGTAGGATGGACATGTACCGCTAAATTTTTAAATTTAAAGTAGTGACACATGGGATTGAAGTCAGGACTACCGTAATCGCACATGGTAATGAACTAAAGGAACAGGAAAGAACTCTATTTTTTATAAAATGTATATGTGTATATATACATATATTTACATATAATTATATGTAACCATTATTTATAACATGAGGTAAAAAAGAGAGCAGTTGAACATACAATAGAATTTTCATTTTGTTTGCTTGTTTTAAATACGCAAATATATGGTGATGACCTCTGAATGCTCTAGATGGAAGGATTCCAGAACTCTACTTCTTTGTAATTTTTCTTATCTTACTTACTTTTTCCTGTATTTGTATATTTAAGTATGTATGTGTATATATATATTTATTAGTGAACCTGTGTTACTTTTCTCTCCTGTCTGGTTGAGAGAAAGCAATACTTTTAAGAAATTTATGCAGATAATGTACAATAGTAAAAATATTCCCAGTACAAGATATTTTAAACCATGTAATGTGATGTTCCAGGTTGATTGGATTCTTAGATGGAGTAAACTAAATGTGGCTTTATTGTGAAATGAACGCTCTTGCAGGCATTCCTTACATGTAGGCTTTTATTTAATAATCTACACACAACCTAAAGTTTAAAGCAGTGTGGATAAATAAAAGTAATTTTTTTCAATACTAAAAGAAATGCTTAAAAAGTTAAAAAATATTATAAATATTTGATCAATTTTTTGTTAAAAAGACTTCTATCAGATTAACTATATACTTTGATTTTAATTTGTTGTATCTCTACAATTTTATTGATATGTAGCAATAAGCCTTAGACCATATTCAAGAGAATACTTACTGAAAAATATTTGAGGCAGCTATTCTTTGGCCTTCAGTTGTAATGGAAAGAAATTATTTCTCATTGTGGTCCAGTATTTACCTTCTACTCATCTTCTACTTCTAACTTTTAGAGCAAGGCCAATTCCTCTTTCTCTGAATATATGTTGAGTATTTGAAGATAGCTATTTCACCCTCCCTAAGTTTTTCTTGTAGAAGCTAAAAATTCTAAGCGACGCAACTTTTTTTTAACTCAAATGTAAGATTTTATATCAGCCTCTGCTAACTTTCACTTCATTACTTTCTGTAATTAGTTTACTTTATGAAGATATCCAATATTTATTCTGGGATCCAGTGCATTAGACACTGCTCCCAAGTTTATGTCTCCCTGCTTTCAAAATGCACTAAGAAAACATTTACAAATTATAAAAGTAGAAGTCATCTTTATTTTCCAGTTTATGAGTAATCAAAAAAGAGGATGGTGATGATAAAATTATTGAAACCATCTTATGTGGATCCATTAAAAGTATTTAACTTATTTTTAAATGATAGATAAAATAGTCATATATGTATATATATGTCTTTTAAATATCTGAAACATTTTTTCATTCTAATAAGATAACCAGTGATACATGTTGTACTGTGTAAAAATATTTCCTGAATAATCAAATTAGACTCATGAATTAGAGATGATTTCTTTTCTTTTAACGTTATAAACACAAGTTTGGTAATTCAGAATAATGACAGAAATTCAATTTTGCAATAATACAAATTTAATTTTAAATAGGCTATATCATGGCTTTAAAATAAGGCCTTCGTGTACCTAAGTTGTGAAGAGTATGTTGTAGGGTTTTACCAAAGAATACTAATATACTTTTTTGCAGAAATAGTTTAGGCTGAATCTATTTTTAAAAAGTAATAATAA
>NW_011888800.1:13019405-13088231 GCF_000151845.1 Pteropus vampyrus
CATCAAGCTAGCTATGGTGTCTGGGTAAAGGCTTTTATTCGTGTTTGTGTTATTTGTGTTTGTATGATGTTGCTGTTCTCATTGCAGATAAGACAGAATTAATTCACTCAAGATTACATGGCACAAGATATCTTTTTAAAAAGAAAAGAGAGTAGCAGCCGGTACTTGGCTGTAAGAGGAAAGACACTAGCAGCTAGTATTTGATATTTTCACAAAGAAAATATTTTGAAGTAGAAGAGGCAAAGATGAGAAAAGATAAATTGGGTAGTCTGGCATACTTACAATCTCAAAGGACTTTTTTTTTTTTGCATATGGTTAAAACAAACAAAAACTCCAAACAAGAACAAAAAAGGTAATTTTATTGGCTCCCTTTCCTCTGCTGTCTTATCTCCTCTTTTAGTCCTCACAGCACTCTGAGTTTTCATATTTCCATGGACTCCTTTTGTCACAGAAAAAAAATGGGTCTCATAGAGCAAGTTCTTTGAGCAGAACTGGAGGTGGTGGTGTCTCTTCCAGAGTAATTCATCACTAAAAACCATAGACTATTATCTCTTGACAGGAAAAGAAACATCAGAACATAAATTGCTAGAGAAAAATTACCTTCATTCTCACCTTCTTGCACTGCTGTTAGCATTTTAATTTCTTCTAAACTTTTTTTCTTTGCGTATGTGGTTGTAATGATGTATTAAAAACTATTGAATTGTACACTTTAAATAGATATATCATATGATATGTGAATTATATCACATTGAAACTGTTTAAAATTTTTTTAAAAGACAAAGAAATTGATCATGATAGGCTCTTCCTTAACACCTAGAAGATGGAGCCCATGAGCTTCTACCTATGTATATAAATTCCATACCTTGTTTTTTTCACGTTTTCACAGAGCCTTTAATGGCTGTGTGCTAATCCTCCAGGGGCAAGTGGCAGAGTTTTCTTAACCATAATTTCCCCACGTTGAGTCTCCCAGAGTACTTTGAGGTTTGGACGAAGAAGTGGAATGACACAGAGGGATCAATCTTCAGTGTAGAAAACTTAAGTGCACTGGGAAGCAGATGGGGTAGAGATTTCGAACATAGAAGCTCATGGGCTCCATCTTCTAGGTGTTCAGGAAGAGCCCATCATGATCAATTTCTTTGTCTTTTAAAAAAATTTTAAACAGTTTTAATGTGATATAATTCACATATCATATGATATACCTATTTAAAGTGTACAATTCAATAGTTTTTAATATACTTACTGTGTTTGTGCAACCATCACCAAAGTCAATTTTAGAATGTTTGTGTTCAATTTCTCTGAAGATTGAGAAAGCAAATAACTTTATTTTGCATAGCATTTGAAATCAGTTTCCATTTGTTATTAGTTTTACAATTATTTAAAATGGTATTTCTCAAATGAAAAATGCCCTGTAGCTCTAGTGCTTGTAGCCCAAGACAGGTCAGAAAGTTTTGAGGAGGATGTGGGAGAGAGGTGAGTTCTCTTTTGATTAGTATGTGAGAGAGCAGATAGCAAACACTCTACCTTAGTGCCAGGCTCACTTCTGGGTTCCTATTGCTGGTATTATGTTTACTGCCTTGGCCTCCAGGCTGAAGCTCTTGGACTTGCTCCTGACCTCATGCTACACTGGAGTCCTCACCCTCTGTTTGCAAATCCCAGCCCCTGACACTTGCTTGGCTCTCTCCCCTGCACAAGCAGGTCCACCTGATCAGCCTTGTTCTGTTGTCGCCCATGCCCTACTTTGAAATCATGAGTGATTCCCTGCACTTAAGCAAGGCTCTATTCACCAACTGAATATAAAGAAGCCCATATTTCAAAGCTCATGTTTCCAAATTAAAAAATTCTGAAGTCTACTAAGAAACAGGGGTAAACTAGATTGAAAACTAAACCTCAGTGATTTTTTTTGGGGGGAAGGGAGGGGGTACAAAGATGTTTAGTATGTGCTATTTATAAAATTAAAATATCCATCAATGAAGGGTAGTTAATGAGTTACAATATAGCTCCATGAAATATTAGTCAGCTATCAATATTGATATTTATTAAAATTCTTTAATTATAAGCTTAAATGCTTATAATATGTTTGGTCAGAAAATCAGGATTTAACATTGCATATAAGAATGACCTCAATTACGTAAAACACACACATAAATAAATAAGCAAAATGTTATCTCCTGATAAACTTTTTTACGCTTTTCTGTACTTTCTAAAATGAATATATATTCCTTTAATAGTCAGAAAAAAAGTACATATTTAAAAAAACAACTTTACTGAAATATATTTTACATATCATAAAATTTACTTATGTTGGGTCACAGTAGGTTCATGTTTAACTTTTTGAGACACTGTCAAACTATTTCCCAAAGTAGCTACATTAACTTTTATAAACTCCACCCCAGGATTTAAAGTCCACCTCTCTCGGCATTTAGTGTGCACCTGGATCTAGCTCTTTCATCCTCTTCTCAGCAGATCATCTTAGAAATTATTGAAGATTCCTAGGCGGCCTCCATATTTCCTTAAGCCCCCCCAAACAATGAACTCTCTACTTGGCTTTTCTGAGCTTTGGAAATTTCTATCACAAAGAACTTGAATATTCAAGAAAGAATGATACCTTTTGCCCAGTTGCCTGGCCCTTTTGGAAATTTTTTATGGTTATCCAATAGGCAACCTCACCTTGAAAGACTCTGGTCCACTCTAGATAGAATTTAATAATCAAGAATCAAACAAATGTTGACTACATGCCCAAATACTCTGCTAGGTGCTGTGGATTATAAAAAAAAAAAATCCTATGTTGTCTTTGCCCTTAAGAAACTTACAGTTTAGCTGAGAGGATAAAATGAAACACATACTCAACAGATTGAAGGTGACAGTAGTGTGGGTTGGGATAATGAACTAGAAAAATTAAATCAGACAGGAAAAGGAAGCAGAGGCGGTGAGATTTCATTTTTGTTGTTGTTGTTGAGCACTCACTGTGTGTTCTAATTACTGGAGACATAGCAATGATCGAAGTACACAAAATCCTTATACTTGGAGAGCTTACATTCTAGGAGGACATGACAATAAGCAAAAATAAGTAAATCACGTAGTCTGTTAGATAGTGGCAATGGAAAAATAAAGCAAAGAAGGGGGATAGGGAGTTGGGTGTGTGCGAGTTAAAATAGAGTGGTCAGGACCATGTCTCTTAGAAGGTGATCTATATATGAGCAAAGAGCTGAGGAAATGAAGGAATCAGTCATGTGGCTATCCAGGGCAAACAGTATTCCAGGCACAGGAAACAAGAGCAATGGGCCGAGGAGGGATGTGCCTGGGAGGTTTGAGAAACTGTAAGGAGACCGGTAGGGCTGGGGTGAAGTGAGCAAGGTGATTAGGTCAGAAAGGCAATGGGGGACAATCTGGGAAGGGAATGGAGACCATTTAAGAACTTGTCTTCTCCCCTGAGTGAGATGGAAATCCAGCAGAAGGTGTTGAGCAGAGATAATTGGACATGCTTTAACAGAATCACTGTGGCAATTGTGCTAGGAATAGACTGAGGATAAACTGAAGGGTAAAACCATGGAAACCAATTAGGAGGGTGTTCAAATGATCTCTCAGGAGATGATGGGGGTTTGAGCTGGGATGGCTGCAGTGGTGGTGAGTGTGGTTGGCATGTGGTATTTTTAAGCAAGGACCCTCCATGAGCAAAAGACAGAGGTATTCAAGGAATACTAAAGAACCATATTTGACTCGGGCAGAAAAATGCTAAGTGAGGAGAAGTTGGAGATGAGACTGAGTAATTATGGTAGGACTGAATTTGGTAGGATGTGTAAAGGAATTTGGAATCAGAAAAATAGGTTTTTTACCCCAGTATATTAGTCTACTCAGTCTGCCATAACAAAATATCATCGACTGGGTGGCTTAAACAATGGAAATTTATTTTTCTCATAGTTCTGAAGGCTGGAAGTCCCATATTAAGGTGCTGGCCCACTGGGTTTCTGGTGAGGAATCTGTGTAAATTTCATAACACTGCAAATATGCTGATTGTGGTGTACCAATAGCTGAGAGAGGCAATAACTGAGAAGAGTAGGGACATGTCTGGTATAGGAGTGAAAGCTGGGTAGCACAAAGGTTAGCTTATGGACTCTGGATTCAGACTGACCCAGGTTTAAGTCTCGGCTTCTTCACTCAGCAGTTTGACCTTGAACATATTATTTAGCCTTTATGTGCCTCGATTTTGTTAACTAAAAGGAACCTGGAAAAGAACAGTTGCTGCGAGAATTAAATGAGATCATGTATATAAGACATTCAGCATATCTTGGCACATAGTAGGCATTAAAATAATTAACTGATGGAAGTTGTCTTTTTAAAATCCAAAAGAGAAAACATTTATAGTGCTAAAAATAAGTGTTAAGCTTTCTGTGGAGTTCATTTAAAAAAAATCCAATTAGCTTATATGTCTTGAGAATTGTAGGAGTATCTTAGTCAAAAAAATTCCCACATCCCACTGGTAAAATGAGTTTTCTCACAATCCCATTCTTTGTGAGACTGAATACGGAATGCAGTAGAAATAGACAGGAATCCCACTCTAAGTTTGCTGACCACCAGATGCAAGATGACATTTTCTAAAGATATTTGCTGGATTTTTTTCCTCCAAATAATGAGTCATTATTGTGAGATCGTGTTTATTGTAAAACTCTTGTGTTCCTGCCATACATACCAAAACAAAAGGTCACTTTACAGGCACTTTATGTTACAGTCAAGAACAAAAGAAAGTAATATAATGCTGTGAAATGTCATACTGTAGCATGGTGGACAGTCTTGCTGTGCCTTTTTTATATTGGCTTAAAATATACACATTAGGAACAAAGCAAGTAGAAGAACATTTAATTGGATCCCATTTATGAAAAAATTATATGCCTTTTATGCACAGATAATTTCTGGAAGAGCAGACAGTAATCTGTTTATAGTAATTATATCCAAGGTCAGGATTCTTTTACTTTTCATTATATACCTCTGTGCACTCTCGAGTTTAATTTTCAAATAACAAACATAGTATTTGCAGAATAATTTTCTGAGCCATATAAAAATGCATATAGAAAAAAACTTTATACTTTCAGATTAAAAGTAAGTCTCAACGCTCTAGGTATAATTGAGGGAGAAGGGATAAAAAAACTGTCATTTGAAATTGTCTTTCAAGATAAAAGGACATAGAGATAAATATGTGGGGGGGGCATGCACATGCACATGTGTATGTGTAACTATTATAATATTATGGCAGTTACTTACAGCCTAATTCATGTTGAGAACAAGGAGTTCTCATTACGGATTACTTCCAAGCACTCCCAGGTTATTCTGTGAACCTGGGGGTTAAGCCACAACATTTTTATGAAAACGAGGTGACCTAATGAAGTTCAATCCAGAAGAAACTCTTCTTCTCCTCAGAAGAACTCACATGTTCCAGTCACATTTCAGACAACAGGGATTACCACCTGCTTGTCCTACCTAGTCATCCACCTGGATATCGCTTTGCTGCTTCACCCAATTCTGCTCAACACTTTTTCTTCACTGAGTCAGAATACAGTTAGCTTATGGACTCTGGATTCAGTCTGAATCCAGAGTCCATAAGCTAACTGTAGCTGTATCATAAGGAGAATGGATCCCCTGATTCCACATTAGCTAAGTACTTTGATTTTTATTCTACGCTCTCTTCCCAGCTCCAGGATATTATGATACGTCAGAAGGAGGATCATCTGCTTCTGGTGAACCTGGATCATTGAGTCATAATGATGTCGATGGTTGAATGTAAGGAGCAGACCATGTCAATGTTTGGGGAAATTTAGACCACAGTTGACTGCAGATAACTGAAACTACAAAAGAAAAACTCTGGATGGGGCCGGAGGGGGACTACTGTATAGTACTGTAGCTTCATATCTGAAGCTATATAAGATCTCTCCTCCTCACTTTGAATTTCCTCATGGAAAGTAAAGTATGCTTGGGTTTAGTTCTACAGTTGATTCTCATTATTTGAAGAGTTCATATATATGAATTCACCTACTTGAGATAAGCTTTGTTCAGGCATGAGTGTTGTTGGACACGAGTTAATGAGTCAATAATATGTATTAAACAAGGTATCTTTAAACAAAAACACACATAAAACAGGATGTGTCTTGATCAGTTGATGAATTGGCTCACAGGAACCTAGCTTTGTATTTTCCCAAGATATTCTTAAAGAATAATTTAATGGATGGGTATATTAGTTTCTTAGGACTGCCATAACAAATTATCACAAACTTGATGGCTCTCAACAACAGAAATGTATTCTCTCATAGTTCTGGAGCCAGAAATCCAAAATCAAGGTATTACCAGGGCCACACTTTCTCCAAAGGCTTTAGGAGAATTCTTCCTTGCCTTTCTCCAGCTTCTCGTGGCTCTTGGCATATCTTGGTGTGTGGCAGCATAATTCCAATGTCTGCCTCTGTCTTCGCACTGCCTTCCTCTTTGTGTGGATCTGTGCCCAAATGTCCCTCTCTTTTCTTTTATAAAGACACCAGTTATTGGATTTAGGGCCCATTTTAAATCCAGGGTGTTTTCATATTGAGATCTTTAACTACAGTCACACATTTCTTAACAAATAGATATGTTCTGAGAAATGCATTGTTAGGCACTTTAGATGTTGTGTGGACATCATAGAGGGCATTTACACAGATCTAGGTAGCACAGCCTGATACACATTTAGGCCATATAGTATAGCCTATAGCTCCTAAGCTATAAATCTGTATAGCATGTTACTGTATTGAATACTGTAAGCAAGTATAACATAATGGTATTTGTGTATCTGAACATAACTACATGTACAAAAGGTACAGTAAAAAAGTGGTATAAAAGAAATGGTACATCTGTATAAGGCACTTATCATGAATGAAGCTTATAAGTCTGGAATTTGCTCAGGGTGAGTCTGTGAGTGGTGAGTGAATGTGAAGCCCTAGGACATTATTGTACACTACTGTAGATGTTTAAGCACCATACACTTAGGCTACACCAAATTTGATTAAAAAGGATTTTTCTTTAATAAATTAACCGTAGCTAACCGTAACTTTTTAACTTTATAAACTTAAAAAAACCCTTTTCGGCTCTTTTGTAATAACACTTAGCTTAAAACACAAACACGCTGTATAGCTGCACAAAAAATTTTTCCTTTATATCCTTATTCTATAAGTTTTTTTCTATTAAAACTTTTTTTTTACTTTTTAAACTTTTTTTTTTTTTTGCTAAAAACTAAGACACACACACACATTAGCCTAGGCCTACACAGAATCAGTATCATCAATATCACTATCTTCCACTTCCACTCTTGTCCCACTGGAAGGTCTTCAGGCAAGGACATGCATGGAGTTGTCATCTATGACAACATTGACTTCTTCTAGACTACCTCCTGAAAGACGTGACCAAGGCTCTTCTTGAGGAGGTGTCGCTCTTTTTAGAAATATGTTCATGGTGTTTTTCTTGGTTTATTTTTTTCATCATAGAAAGACAAAATAAACAAATACAGAACAAAAACGGCAAAATAAGCAAAAATAAAATGGATATTAAAAAAGAAAAAATAAAAATTATATCCTAATAAATATGAAGATCTAGACTAGAATATATTTCTGAAAACAAATAAATGCTAAAATAGCATAAAATGAAGAAACTTGAATAGATAAATAATCATATTTGAAAGGATGAACAATCACTAAAAGAATGAAAATAGTAACTTAAAAATCTTACTATTTTTTAAAATATCTCAGTCCAAACAGCATTACAAATGAGTTCTTCCAAAGAACAGATTATCCTCATATTATATACATATTTCTCTAAAAAAACAGAAATAGAGTGAAAGGTTTCCTAGTCATTTTGTGATATAATATAAATAACCTTGATAATTAAATTGATTAAAAATAGCCCAAGAAGAGAAAATTATAGGCCACTTTCACTTAAGAACATAGATGGAAAATCTCTACATAAAATATTGGCTAATAAATCCAACATTGTATTAAAGAAGAATATGTAATCATCAATTTGAGTTTACCCTATAAAGTAGGGCTGAGTTAATGTTAGAAGACCTGAGTGTAATTTACTACATGAATAGACTAAAAGAGAAAAATCACATGTTCATCTTACTAGGTCTAGAAACTTTTAATAAAGCTCAAAACCTATTTATGATAAGAAAAATACCGACACATGTTTTAGGAGACTAGAAACAGAAGGAAACTTTATTTAATAAAAGCTAACTCCCCAAAACTAATCATGAACCTCATACTTAATGGAGAAACTCAAGATGCTTTTTCTTTGAAAGAGACAAGAATGCTTGCTATTATCACTACTGTTTCTTGTGTTATTGGAGCTACTGAGCAATGCAGTGAGATAAAACAAAGAAACAAGAGGCATAGGGATAGAAGGAAATGTGTAAAAATATAATTATTCTCTTGATAATGATTACCTACATAGAAAATAACAGATAAATCAATAGACCAACTATTGATAGAACATGGTTCTTAAGGCTGATAGATGCAAAAATCCATATGCAAATATCAATATCTTTCTTCTACCCCATAAAGTCCAACTAGAAAATGTTTTAGGAAATAAGAAACCATAAACTATAAAGATTTAGAAATTAATATAAAAAAGAATGTTTCAGATTTTTATAGAGTAAAACTAAAAACTCTTTTAAGTGACATAAAAAGAGACTTAAACTGATCTCCAAATTCAATACAATTCCAATTAAAACTCTACAGGCTTTAAGGAAATGTGACAAATTGATTCTGAAATTGATATCAAAAAGTGAAGGTCCACGAATACTAAAATAATTTTCAAAATGAGCAGCAAATTGGGTGAGAAGATTCTCTTGTGATTAAGACACTACTCAGCTCAGTAATAAAAACACAAGTTGGCACTGGTGAAGGAACAAATAGAATAGTTAAGCAGATTAGAAAACACAGAAATATACCCCTTGTATATGTAATTGAAAAAGGTGACATCACATATCAGTAAGGAATAATAATTTAATACATGATACTGAGACGATCAGCTCATTACACAGAAAAAAATAAAGTTTGATTCCTACCTCAAAACATACACCAAAATAAACTCCAAATAAAGAATAAAATATAAAGGGGGAAATTATAAAACTATAAAAGAATTTTTTGTGATGTTAATGTAAGAAAGGATTTCTTAAACAAGATCCAAAACGTATGGGTGGTGAGGGGGAGAAAATGGATAGCTTTAACATCAAAATGAGATTTCTCTCCAATGAAGGAAACTAAAGACAGTGCTTCAAAGGATATTCACAAGTCTTAAAAATAAAACAGATAAGAAGTTAATACCTAGAATGTACAATGACTTCCCACAAATCAGCAAAAATAGGCAGCCAATAAAAGGTTGTAAAAAATATATAGTCCATAGAAAGAGAAACCTGAATGGCTAATAAGTTTATGAAGAGATGTTCAAGTTTACTAGTAATCATAGAAATGTTTAATTTAAATATAACAGTAAAATAACACTTTAGAAACTTGGATGTTATCAAGGGCTATCAAGGGTAGAAGAAAACTGGAACCCTTAGGCTACTGGTTGAAACATAAATGGCATATCCGTTTTGATTAGTAATCTGGCAGTACTTGGTAAGATTAAGTATTATGCCCTAAGACCCACTATTTCCAGATATACTCCCCAGGATAATTTTTTGTACAAGTCCGTAAGGAGATAGGTATAAAATGTTCATCACAGGATTATTTACTGTAGTAAAAATTTGAAAGGAACACAGATCACAGGAGAAATGAATTAAATTGTGGCATATATATGAGATGGAAAAGACCAGACAGTCAGGAGTAATGAACTAGATTTGAAACTAACAAAAAGCTTCAAAAGGAATGAAATTTGTATCATTTATGGAAATTAAGACGTTCATATTATTTTTTCAAGATATACACAAATCTAAAAAATAAACCGAAAGGACATGATGGTGTGCCATATGCCAAGGATTATGATTTTCTCAATTCTGAGTATCTGAGGTTAAAAAGAGGCACTCAACTAAGGAAACTGCAACTCAGAAAGGTTAAGTGCCAAGGTCTCAATTCATGGCCAACTGCAGAATGTAGGTCTCCTGTTATGTAGATCTTTCTACTTTACTACACTCCTCTCCCCTGGGAAGTTGTATTTTGTCTTCAGAAGCACAATCCCACTTGTCAATTGTTTCATGATTTTCGATTACGAAAAATAACCACTATAATTCTGAGATATCATCAGTAAATTTAATTATTCTACTTGCTTTCATGGGCACTCAACTATGTAAGCAAATGTGTACTTTCAGATAAAATATAATAATTTCAGGATAAGGTGTGTTCTTGTTCCACTGTTAGTTTGAGATTACTCAAAATACCAACCCTTGTCATAGTACTGTTTATATTTGAACTAGTTCCTTGGAGACGAATCCAAACATTTTAGGAATTCATGATTTTGGTAACATTGACATTCAGCTATATTAATATCCCAAGATATAATGAAAATTGATAAGCTGAAAAGGCTTCTTTACATATATGACAAATCCATTCTTCATAAACACTAAAAGGTTTGACAGCTTTTGTAGGGAGATAAAAATGTTAGGTAGGGCCATAGATATCAGGCAATCTCATAGTAATACATATCAAAGGAAAAAATTTCGGTTAAATACTTATAAATTCATAGTGCTGGAAAGGGAAAAAAAGGTTTTAAAATATTTTATAGGAGATACTTTGTAGAAGGCTGTTTGTTATTAATGTTTGGGTTATGGTCTGCTGTTTCAAAATTTGTTATCTTATTTAACATTCAAAAAATATAAAAAGGACGGATTTTTCTTAAACCTTCCATTTCTAATGAGAAATGAAGGACAGTGACTGTTTAAAGTTCCTCACAGTCCACCAGAAGAGCTGGAACATCCCCATCATGCCAATGAAAATGCTCATTAGCATCTCCAAAAACTTTACTTTGCTAGATCCTAGGGCTCTTCTTTGACCTCATCTTATTGAGGTTCAGTTGATCAGTTTTGAAATACCTAGCTTCTGTGATATTACTGTTTTTTTTTTTTTTTTTTTCCACTTGTTTCTTCGGCTGGCTCTTCTGCTGCCTTTTTTTTTTTTTTTTTTTCCAAAAATATGCTTTCGCAGTCTTCCCATTTCATTAAGTGACACCACTCTCTACCAATTGCTCAGTAAGAAACCTGGGAGCCATCCTTGTTGTCTCTTTCCTTTATAACCTTCAATTATAATTGGCCAATTGTGATTCTGTGCACTCCTTTTCAAATCCTAGTCTAGAAGCCTCTATTGTCTTTCACCCAGACTTCTGCAAAGGGCTCCTGCTGGTCTCCCTGGTCACACTATTGCCCCATATAATCATTGCTCCACACAATATTCAGAATCATCTTTTAAAATGGCATACCAGAATTTAGATTCCCAATGGCTTCCCGTTGTGTTTAGAATAAAATCTCAACTCATTATCCCAAAGTATAAAACGACTCATTATCTGGTCCCTGACCACCTTTCAACATCGCATTCCATCTTGCTTAAATTTGATATATACTCCTACCATTTTAGAGGCATTTAACTTCTGCCTGGACCGCTCTACCCTGAGATTTGCATGGCCAGCTCTTTTTCCTGACCCTACCCAATAACGTACATCAGTTTGGAGTCTATATTCATTCACAATACAACTCACTTTTAACACGTCCAAGATAGGTACCCTTCTTCAGTTAAAGGCCATTAATCTACAGAGGTTCAATCATAAAACATAACAAAGGTTTCTATAAATTTCCAGTTATTAATCTAAAAATTGAGTTAGGACCATAAAACAAATACATAACTCAAGATATTATATGTATATTGTTTATATGGTTCCACTGCTGGTTGAATATAGCTGAAATAGGGAGAAGTTTATCTGCCTTACTCGTCACTTTGCAATTTGGAAGGTCAAAAGATGTGCGATATGCAAAGTAACATTGGTTTTATACGTTTACATTGGAACCCTGGCCATGAAGAATTTGTTTGAAAGCTCTTTTGACTTTCAAAAGCTGTCTGATTGCATTATCCTACTTTGAGATAAGGGTTGCCCCATTTCACTAGGTTGAAGGTTACACCTGAGAACATTATTTTTGGATACATAATTCAGAACTGGTTTCTTAGATGGATACATATTTTTGGATACATAATTCAGAACTGGTTTCTTAGATGTTGCAGCCCTTTAAGGGTTCATTTTAAAGCATCATAACAGGGATTTGAGAGAGTACTTTTCTTCCACTTCTTTCCTTGGCTTAATTTCCTACTTAGTAATGTTTTATACTGAAGGACTAATTTCTGAGGTATTTGTTTGCAACATGAATTGTTCCAGGGCAGATCATTAAACAGGGTTCTGGAGAGGCCAACTCCTCTGCTTGAAAGCAGAACAAGATAATCTTAAAAGTGAAAAACATTTAATATCTGATTTTCAACCCAAATGAACAAGATTTTCAGTACTACTTTCTGAGAAACATTTAAAAAACATTGAAAAGCTATTATACTTAAGTATACATTATTGAATTACTTGTTCAAGTATATAAGGTATAATGTTTAAAGCCACTGTGCTGGCCTTGTGCTAATTGAAACATATTTACACAATAAATATTTAAGAGGTAGATTATATAATTATTACTGATAAAGTAATAAAAAAAATCCTTGAATACCTAAGTCTTAAAGGATCTTGCGACCCATCCTGCACATATCAGTCGATTCTCTAGTAGAAACGGTGAGACTTCCAATTTAGGGTAGACATCCTCTGCCACACTCCTAGTCACCTGCTTTTTACTACCTAGTATGAAATCAAGGAATTTGTTATATTCAATACTTATAAGCTAGTATTTTTCTTAAAAGGAAATTAAGAAAACTCATAATGCAACTATGTAATAACTTTCAAAATAAAACAACTTGGCATTTTTCCATTGCTCTATTTCTTGGTTGAGATACATGAAAACTTTTTAAACAAAAACTAGATATTCAACACAGCATTAATATGGTACTACAATAGTAACTAAACATATGAAAACTTTTAACAACTTCATGGGATGATTAAAACTTAAAGATTACTTTTTTAAAACTGTAAACTCACATAAGATTAATGATAATGACTTAACCTTTATCAATTGTCTTGAAGATGCCCTATTTCAGAATTAAAGAAAAAATTTCAACCTAATTCTTTTAAATTATGTAAATTTAGACAGTCCTCCATGTGAAACCTAGTCATAAGGTTTCACATGGAGGACATAAACCTTAATAGAAGTTATTGGTACACTGAAAATTCTTTTCATGGTATAGACCTGAGTCAGAAACAAGTGATATTAAATAATGGAAAGTGGGAAAAAAGTTATTGTGGTGGAACAGGGAGTTTTGTATTCTCACAAGTGTAAGTGTGCTGGCTTTCACTGGCACTCTCTCCACACACACACACACACACAGACACACACAGACACACACAGACACACACACACACACACAGTACTGGCCAGCCATTATTGTGCAAATACTGACCAAGGTTTAAAATTTAAAATCCTGGCCAAAAGAAAATAAAGTTGACCCCCAATAGTAAGATAATTATTTAAGAAATATTTTTTTCTTGTCTATCACAAGGTTTTAAGGTAGAGTTGACATCTACCTTCAATGTCAGTTGATGGCATAAAATTGATTTTTAATTTTTCCAGCAGGTTTTTAAATAACATGTGACACCAAAGAAGCAAAAACTTAAGAGAAACAGATATTGGTTTCTTCTGGATCATTACCCAAGTAAAATCTTTTCAAGATTCAAAAGCAAATTGATAATAAATTTTAACATTTTGAGAAATATTTAGAATCACTGACACTTGTTTCACGGTGCTTAGTATCATAAAACATAAATCCTCCTCCAAATGGCGTTACTATTTTAACTTGCTTTGAAATTCCAAAAGTTAAACCTTTTAAAATCTTACCTAGAGATTCAAAGAGAAGTAAACAAAATGTTTGAACCATTGGTAATCCACACCATTAAGGGCACACACTAGTTATAAGATGCATAGTAAAATTTAATAATCCTGAGTTAAAAAGAACCTGATACGCTTACATTAAAAAATAATAAGAAACTCTGATATGTCTACATTACTGAAACTCTTATAAATTATTCCTACTTATAACTGTATCAAAACAAATATAGGATGCTGCTGGGGTGGGGACACCTGATGCAAAAACAAAAACAAGTAAAACCTCCAAAAAGAGAAAAATTTTAATTCTGGTCACACAAAGTACAAAGCCCTTGAGCTTCAAGTCCTGAGACCTGACACCCAGTCTCTTCTTCCAAGTACCTAGATAATACTAACACTTTTAAAAGTCAGTTCCTTATAATGTTATGTCAATTGTATCTCTAAAAAAATTGAAAAAGCCAATTTATTGTTACATTATCTCAGTTCAAAATGATGTTCTCTCATATAAAAAATATAACTCCTAGCTTTACTAGAGTTTCGTATGCCTAAGTTTCACATTAAAGACCTAAATCAAAAGAAAACTTTCAGGTTTATTTAAAAACAGTACTAAAATGTTTTTAAATGTAGCCTTGGCAAATAAATGGTTAGAGTATCTCTGAGTCCTTTAAAAAGGTAAGAGGCAATTAAGAACTTTTTAATCCTATGGACTGACCTGATTAAATTTTGTACCAACATAATCTGCTTCATATGCTGATTGGACATATCCTCACCCTCATCTGTACCCCAAAAGTGTACTTACCTGTGTTTACTGAAGAATCATAAATAAAAACTATTGATTAAAATATTTCTTTAGAAATTTTTACCATCATGAGTATTTTAAAGTATCAAGAATAGCTGTTTTTCAGTCTGTGACAAACCAGTTTTATTATAAGGTTAACAAAAAGTACTATACTGCCCACAGTGTAGCCATTTAAAACAGGTTCTACTAAAACTATAACTCCCAATGTGAAATCAGATTCTCAGTCGTGTTAAAAGATACACTATTAACTTTTAGCTAAAAGGGACTCATAATGAAAGCAGTACTTATTAGTCAGCTCATCTTTAAAAAAAAAAGTTACATTAAGATGTGAAGAAAAAAATATTTAATCAAGAATTTAGAAATTAATTGTAAGAGCTAGAATGAGCAATGGAAATCCAGCTCTTGTAGACAGTATCTATTTGTGGCAGTCAAAGTTTGTTGTGGAGTAAGTTTAGGTTTAGGGGTAAAAAGAAAGAGGAGATAAATAGTATTACAATCTGACGTAAACAACTTGTTACTAGTTTTCACAAAAGGGTAAGATTTAACTGCAATTTAAGTGCTAAGAATCTGCCAATTTTTTACTTCTTGCAGTTATATTTGATAAGCAATCTCTAAGATTTCTACTCTGTAAGATTTGATGCACAAGAATATAGAAAATATTTAAAGGAAAAAATAATAAATTGTTTTAAGACTGTTAAGATATAGCAAAAACCTGTGTTCTAGAATAAATGTGGCAAATGACTTTTAAAAAAAGAACCAACCTATATCTAGGTAATATTAAACAAAGCCTATGTGATACATACAATTACATGAAGATTATTATATAACTTTGGATATTGTTATACACGTAGCCCAGTTTCCTAAAGAATAACAAGTGCATGCTTTCCCTCTAGAAACTGGAGATGCACAACTGAACGCAGCAAAGATATCACAGGAGACCTGGGCATTATAAGAGTTAGAAAGTAAGGGTTAAATCACGCCATTCACATATTTTGATTTCTAATTCCATCAATTCAGAGTTAAGCAGGGCTTTTTTTCCAGACTTAGCACATGCATACATATTTGAATACAGGCACAGAAACTTGTCATTTTTATTTGGGTAACAAAGGGTCTCCAAATGATATTGAAAAATAAATCCTAATTATCACTCCTGTAAAAAATTTAGCACACTCTTCACAAATGATTTATGTAAAAGAGAAGAAAATACACATAATTTTATATCTTAAATTTTTTTATTCCCTACCATAGACATTAATTTTATCTTTCATTTTCTTCGTTTTCTACAATTTCCAACTTGCACCTGTATTTAATACTGCTTTAATCTGAAGACATTAACTGATTGCTTTCCTAAATCTAAGGATTATATAGTTTTAGTATAAATATATATCACATATTTTCGTAAAATTTTGACAAAACCGAATAAGCATGCCTTGTTCTAAGTCCATGCTCTTTCCACTGTTTATAAAATCTGATTTAATGATCAAAAATTCTTGGTTTCATTCTTCAGTTACAACAGTCTTCCTTCTGAACTGCCACTCACTTTTTACATAATAACAAGCAATAGAAAAACCAAAGAAATTATCTTAATCTTAGTTCTTCCTTTTGACACTATAAAATAATGTGAATTTTTTTTTTTTTTTTTAAATCAAACAAATACATCCAAAACTCAATACATTCAAATGAGCTGCGTTTCCTTTAAGGTAGTCACCTTGGCAGGCCACAGTTCATTCTCTTAACTATGCTACCACAGCTCAAAATACCTTTAAAACTCTTTTGGAATCGCCTTCAAAGCCAGTTGCATACTTTCTAGGATTACCTCAAAGACTGACTAAATTTTTAGAAACCATCAAAAGTCATTTGGTGCCAAATAATGGCAATTATACAATTAAGGTTGATAATACATAAAAAAACAAAAACAAAAACAATGTGGATTCAAAAAGTTAATGGTGTGTGTGACTTAAATTAGCTCTGAATGCAATTCTAAAAGAGCAAATCCCAAGATTTTGAGCAATGATAAATTGCATGATCGCTATGCAGGGTAACATTCATTTAGCTGTCTATGTTCTGGCATATTTGTTTAAAGTGAACATTCTGAGAGTTAGAATTAATTCTCTTAAAAAGTAATATCATTCTTAAAATTTCTTTTTAATTCCTTTTAAGCATCACTGTCAAAGTAAGTACTATGCAAGTGTTTTGTTAGAAACTAGTTCTACTTACTTTATCAATAAAGACTTACTTTAAAAACTTGAAAGCAAATAAACTTATCTGCTCCCAGTCTTTTTAAAATCGTTAACTGAAGATAAACTTTGAAATTTCTAAGATACTAAAAATCAAAACAAAAACCCAAGTGTAATAAAAACACATCAAGAACCAAACTACAATTTCTGAGCTGCACTGTTTATTTTGCTGCTTGAAACCTAAGTGACAGTATGCCACTATAATTATGGGGTTTCATCTAAACCTTTACTACACTGCAGGTACAGAAATATACGGACACATTTTTGGAGAACTGACATTTTGCAAAATGCAGCAAACATTTTAATTTATACATGAGAAAAGGAAGTGTTCAAAAGGGTATGCATTTCAAGTTATTGCAGGTTATTTGTGAGAGAATTTCTGCAGGTAAAACATGTTTAAATTTAACCAACAGTAGCGTGTCAGTGTATTTAAAATCATGACAAAAATCTTCTCTCTGGTCATGTTGCCCATGACAAATTACTACGATGTTGTATGTTTAGGGCAAGATGTCAAT
Organism: Pteropus vampyrus; assembly: GCF_000151845.1. Classification (NCBI taxonomy): domain Eukaryota; kingdom Metazoa; phylum Chordata; class Mammalia; order Chiroptera; family Pteropodidae; genus Pteropus; species Pteropus vampyrus. The sequence continues at coordinate 13,036,914 of NW_011888800.1, forward strand.
ACAGCATAAATCCCATGGCATTTTGGTTTTCTTCTGGAGATTAAAGCTGTTTTTCTTGGGATAAATGCAGTAGCAAAACACAAACCAGTTGATCAAAAAAAGCACTTCTGCCATAACTCCAATAATTTTCAGGACACATCAACCGACAGTAGTTTTGCCATTCCCAGTTCTTTTAAGAATTACATCTCTGCACTGTTGCCTTAAGTACGTCTGTAAAAGCTTGTTCTCTGTTAAGCCAGTTTACTGACTACGGCCTGGTTGAGAGAATTTAGCTGGTTGGTCCATTTATCTAGTGCAGTATATCGGGCACCACCCCTCTTCTGATGATCCAGTTCAAGGAGTTGGTTGACTTGATCGATTCGGCCATGAATAGTGCTGGAAATAAATAAAAGAAGACATGTCTACAAACTATTTTTACTAAGCATATCTTCTAGATTAATACTTCATAAAATATTCACAATATTAATAAATACAAAAGAAAAAACTGCTGCCTACATAAATGACTGAGTTCAGGATTAATTATAACATTTGTTATTTCATTTGAATTCTAGACATAAACCAGATTTCAGCTACCTTTCATCAATTTCGCTGAAAGAACCAGCAGGCATAGACTTACCCAATTGATCAAGAGCAAATGTAATTTGCGAAGTTTTAAATAACACACTGCTTTTAAGAAAGATAATTTCAAAACTATTGTATACTATACCTTATACATAAAAAAACACTACTCATTAAATAATTCTCTAGCTGCATATGGGTCATATATTGAATTAGAAATCCTTCTGAAAAACCATTTAGAACTTTTTCAGAGATCATGTGCTTAATATCCTCATTCATCAAAAACAATCACACAAACATACATATATATCTTTTAATAGAAAATCATAGCCAGAGGGTGTTTATGAAAAATCAAGAATTCACCTTCTACCTTTGCCTTCAATATTCAAACTTTATGGTCCTAAATATATTGTGATAAAATAGCCAAGTACTTACTTATCCAATATGCACTGCACCAGCAAGCTCTCCACATCAGCTACATCTATGTTTAACTCCTAAGACAAAAGACTCATTATAATTCTACTAATTAACTTATGATTTTATATAAACAATTATTCTGATTTTAAATTCATTTATACCACTTACAGGAAAATTAGTGAAGGGAAAATTTAAAAGAAATTTCATTATCACTTCAAAATATTTCTGAGAACACAGGTCTGATAAAATTTAACTTTGTAACTTTTAAAGTATAGTCCTACCACAATTATATCATGGTTGGGGCTAACCCTTCGTCAATTAAATATTTTAGCCAGTATTCTTTCTTCTATAATTTTCTCTGAGGTTGAAAGAATCTTTAAAAAGAAATTTAATGATCTTTAATTCTCTTTTCTGTTAACTCAATTTATACCAGGAAAACAGAAAAGTTCACATGAAAAGTGAGGGCCTTAAGTTATGCTATACTTAAGAAATGTAAGACCACAAAATGTTAACAAGTAAGAATTGCTCTTTTAAATGAAAAGTATACTGCATGTATAATTACAAATTATAAATATTATAATCCATGAATATAAGTACCTTAGAAATAAAAGGAATATGTATTCTTGTGTAAGGCTTAATTAATTTTATAAGCACTTGTGTTCTGATGTTTCGCAAAAGCTCTGAAAGACAAAAAATAAAATACATTTGCATTCAACAGTTTCTATATCTTTAGGAACCATTATGTACTTCTAAATCATATTAATTAACTGTATTATTTGTCTTCCTAAAATACTTCTTTCTGTCTGGCAAGAACATAAGGTATTTGGATCTAAAAATATTTGGGTCCAATAGATGCACAGCATGATTAGGGGCTGTGTCTCCCATAATTGCTCATACTGTGATTCTGCTCATACTGTGACACTACCTAAAATATCTCCTTGCATTCTCAATAAATCATCATTTCCTCTACAGTTAATATCTTTCAAGAAGCTCTGATTTACACCAGACAGATTGTGGAGTTCATGCGTAAAGCTTCTACATTTTTCTATATTCACAAAGTGCAGAATCATTCTAGGTTCATATAAGAACTTTAAAAATTCCTGTTGAAAGAGAAAAAAGGTGGGGAACAAAAAGAACATTACTTCTAAAGTATTCTTTGGATTTTCTTGATGCATATGGAATTTAAGTATTTAAATGAGTTGTTCCAAACAGTCATTTGGAAACTCTCCAATAACTCTGTAACAGGTGGGAACACTGTTAGAAGAGGCCCCAGAACAAAGGGATGATTGTCTTTGTGAATCCAATAGAGCTGTTAAAAATCTCACACATTTACTGTTACAATATTAGTTTACCTTTCAAAGTAAATGCAACTCAGCATTATCTATAGCAGGCCGTTTTCCAAAGCTTTTGTTACTTGTCAAAAATAAATCCTAAAAATTTAACTTAGAATCTAAGCATTGGTAATAAACATGCAACAATAACTAAATTAGAATAAAAAGGTAAAAAGGACAGCCATCTTAAATGAAACAGACATCATGTAAGAATTTGATTATGTTAACAACATGGTATTGGGTAATGATATCTTTAAAACATCTTTATAATTTTAGGGAGTATCTTATTCCATGACAACACTTAGAAACATTTCTATAGTTTTCCATAAAGTAAAGGAAAACAGCTTAATTCTATTCAGTTCCATTAAGAAGCACTGTTTGACAGTGACAAAGAAAGTAATAGAATTCAGTTAGCACAAAGAATATACCTTCAATGTGTTCTCTTATGAAAGGATCATCCATGATGTTGCTGTGATTTGTTTTCAGAATCTTTTCAAATTCAGTGATGTCATTATTCTGATAGGCACTAACAGAAAAAGAAAAGTATATTTTTGGTCAAACATGAAGTCATGTAAAATTGGATAATCCAAAGAACCTGTTTCTCAATTTTTATATGCAAAAATCTAAATTATATTATAGTTTCTATTGTGGAAATTGGAGTTATACACACATCCTTCTGCAAATAAAATGAATTTCCTTTTTCATGCTTTTGGTTTTATTAAGAAAAGATTAAGTATATCTTTTGGGGTTATATATTTACACATAGCTAATTTAAATCTTAGTATTGTTAAGAATTGGCATCAGTTTAATAACTGTTTAATGCTTGATGCTTTCAAATTCAATTGTGCATTTAATCTCTAAGAAACCAAGTTTCATGCATACTACTGTACGGAGGAGTTTGGCCCTGTCTTTCAAATAAGACAGTATATACTTTCTGAAGGTTATTCAGAAATATAGCTTCCTAATTTTTTTCTTCTAGAGAGCTACCAGCAACTGCCAAAACTTTTCAAAGGGACCATTGATTCCTAATTTTCTCTAGGCTGAAAATTCCACTGAGGTACACAGCAGAAAATCATATCAGTAGTGGATCATTAGTGCCAAATGGGCCACATGCACAAAGTGGAGAGTGATGGACCCTGCTGCAGAAGGCCAAAGGCTGATTTATATTCATGATTCTCTGAGGTGTCTAGTGTCTACGCCTGAAATAATTCTGTAAGGCACTATGGGGATTGCTAAAGGTGCTGAGAAGGAAGAAGCCAACCTTCTGGATATGGCACCACTGTCTGCTTTATATGTAAGACATATCATCAGCCATTCTGCACGCCCTCTGCTGTGCTTCCATCTGTTGGGTCGCAATGTAACTTCATGTTAGGGGCAGGTGATTCAAGCGCTTCAACAGGAATTATTTTCCTCTAGTCTGCTGGCAACTGACTAGGAAGATAAAATTAGGAAGCATTACTTTCTTACCTACCCCAAATGTATTATTGTAATATACTACAGGAGGATATATTCAAGTAGTGAAAACACTTGCACGCATGTGTATTTTAACCAAGAGACATTCTTCCACTATTCATGTGGCTTAAAAAAAATCTTATACAAACTGTGGGAAACATAAGCCACTTGATTTGGTCAAAATTTACCATTTTAAGTTTCCGAGATCCAATATAAAGGAGATAAAGTAAATATATAAATATAGCTATTACTTTTTAAAGGTCTGATAAATCAGTCCTTTAATCCACTTTCATCAACTAACCAATTTAATTTAGGTGAAATATTAATGTCTAGGGCAAATTTTCCCTCAATATTTAAGAGTTTTAAAAGTTTAAACTGTTACTTTAGCAATTTAACTTTATAAACAATTTTTTAAAAGTACTATGAAGTTAATTAATTTCTAACCGAATCATCTTTTAGTTACGTGGCCAAATGTAGATGGAACAAACTGTCTGAAACAAAGATGGAGAACTCTCTTTTCATACCTAAAATCAACTTACTTCAGCAAATATGTATTAAATAGTTAAAGAAATACACAATAAAGACACTGATTTTTAAATGTTGCAATTTAGGGTTTTTTATGTCCTAACCATTCCTAGTTCCCTTAAAACAAAATCATTATTTTTGTTACAGCTAAAATTAAGGTTTCCTTAAAAAAAAAAAAAAGAAAACCTAACTTGTAAAAATCATAGCCAAGCAAAAACAAAGGAAATTGAAGACATTTTACGTAGGAACTTAAACAATATCATGAAATAGCCATTTTCTCTAAGTATACAAAATTTATATGTAGGTAACTCATAATTTATAGTCTAATAGGACTTTTTTTTTTTAAATGAAAAAGACAAGAGAATGTCTGGTCATCTAAATTATCTACATATATCCACAAAAAAACCTCTGTACTATGTTCCTACCTCTGTACTATATATCTACTTTTCTTGCCTTGGTATACTCATTTGTATAATCTAAAACAACGGACTTGAAGAAATGTAGTAAGTTTCTCATACTTTTCTACAAAGAAAGCCAATTAAAGCTTAGGCTCTATTTATTCCTGGTGCAGAGGAAAATTATTCTTGCTCACTGATTTCTTTTGCAAAAACAGGCCTTTTCTATTTTCTAGGCTTTCCACTTGGTTTTATCTGCTATAATTTTAATATTAATTATGGCAGGATTTTTGGTTGTTAAACATCATTAGTCATATCTTTCTCCATAGAAGACATCAATAAATCCTTGGGCTTCTTACCAGCGTGACCCCTCAGTTACTCATCTCATAAAATTCTGAGGTAAAAATTTTTTAAATTATTTCTTTATCTTGTCAATTGAGAAAATAATGAGTAAAGAAATTGTCTTAATAAAAATTTTCGACTTATGTGAACCAATTCACAATTTCATTTTGGATTAAGGCAGGTAGAAATAGTAAACACTGAAATTTTAAAAAAAAATCTATAATCAGTTTTCTACTAAAAAATAGTACACACAGAGAAGAAAAAGCAGCTGATACTTTATAAAATCTCGTGACTGAGAAAAGCAGCACTAATAAGTTTTTATCTTCAGAAGATAAAATGTTATTTTTTAGTATATTTAGTATATTTCAACCCAAAATACAAAAGAGTAATTGCTGAGAATTAACTGAATTCTGAAGTTCTCTCCTTTATTTACTGCTTTAAGGAAATTTACCTTAACTGAAATATAAAATCTTACCTTACTAAATTCGTCATTGCTAGAATTTCTGGATCATTTTTGTACGGTTTGGCCTAAATATAGTAAAAAAAAGAATTAACTATGTATATGTACAAAGTTTACTTCCATAAAAGACAGTTGATAGAAATTAATAATTAGAGCACATGCATACCTCCTGTGAGTCAAATGGATTTATTCCCGATTTCATCAGCATATTTGCTAAGACCAAATATTTTAAGCAAGTGGTTCGTCTTGGACTTCCTGATTCATCATAATTCTTAAAGGCTTCAAAAAAATCAGTGTGTGCCTTTTCAAATTCACCTTCTCTCAAGTGCATTTTACCACCACATTCTGTAAAGAATAAAACAGGAGAAGAGAACATTTTCAGTTCTGTAATAACACAATTGAGTTATAGAAATCAAATGGAAACTATTTCAATGTCTTCCCGTCTTTTGGTTCTGTAGCATGGATAGTACTAGCCCCAGGGTACACACTTTAACTCTAAAAAACAAGTTGTTCATTAAGCATCAGCGAAACAAGCATTTGTTAGTCTTTTTCTCAATTGAAGTAGAAAGTAATTTTATATACATCATTGTAATTCTAGAACTTCTGATGATTTTTCTACCAATATCTTCATTGACATAAATTTTACAAGACCAAAATTCATCCTATTTTCTAAGACTATGTCATTTCAATGACTTCACTACTTTGCCAACTATTTTCATTAAAATAGAAACAATCTTCAGAGTCAGTCAGTTATATGAAATGATACCTTGATATCTTCCCATGACACAACCCACCCTCTCCAAACCAAACTTGCCTCTGATGACTCCCATGATCAGTGGATGAGGGATGGCAGACTTGATGTGAAGTGACTGTTCATAGAGTGCTTTAAGTTTTTTGTTATTTTTCTGTGCCGTGTACATCTGAATTTCCAAAGCATATATTTCTAATAACTGTGTACCCTTTTTTAGGTCATCTTCTCCATCATCAGTCTAGGAAAACAAATAATGAGCTTTAGTCAAGATAGAATTCAGAGTCAACCTAGTAATTTTTATTTGAGTCAGTCCAAGAATCTTACATTTATAATACTGATTATGTGTGACAATTGCAGTACAAATTGAGACTCGAGTCCTGAGAACACTACCCTTAAGAGTCAAAAAGAAACCCACACATTCTTTGTACTTTCTAGTCATTCAATAAGAAAAAAGTGGCCAGAGGAATACTTTCAGTGTATAAAATGTTATAATGCTTGTTTTTATTGAGGAGGTTAGTTATGGTCTTCCCAAATCTTTGTGAACTCTTTAGATCCACTGATTCAATCAAAAAACACTTCCTGAGTACTTTTTTTTATGCCAGGCACTGGGTCTACCTTAGAGAAATAAATAAGCCAATGTTCCTGGCCTCAAAAATTCACAATCTAAGAGAAAACTAATCTGTCAACAGATAAATTATCATATAAACAATAACAATTCTAGTTTAAGCATAAACCAGTGCCTTAAAAAATGGAAGAGAAAAGGACTCTCTTGGGGGATGTAAAAAGAATAACAAAGGGGGGTGACATTTGAGTTTGACTCTGACAGATGACAAAGCAGGCCAAGAAAAATAGTATATGGTCAACAGTCAGATAATCATAAATATCAAACATTGACTTATACAAAGCCAAAATTTATTATTTATTTGATCTTCCAACTTCAAACTTGTTTAGTTATTCACTAATGAATCATAAGAGTAAAAAATAGAAATATGCAAGACAATTTGTACATTCAGATTATCATGCATCTCTGCTGTACTATGTTATTTACAATCCAGATAGCATTTTCCTTATGTGCTAAAATAAACTAAGCAAAACTTCTCTAGAGAGCTTTTTCATGTTCCTCATTTATCACTGCAAGACCCTCCTCCATTCAGAAATAGCTTCTCTACCATTTCCATGTCACGTGGAACTGAACTCATTTATGCATTAGACTAGGCTTTCCTTAGAATGTGTAGATAAGAAACAAGTCATAAATGACTCATCTGCTTTGTAAACAAAAACTATTATAAAATATAAACATTTTTCTTGTTTTTAAAACTAAAAAAAAAAAGGGAAAACAAATAAAAATATTTGTGGGTGATTAATTTAGAACATTTTCCTAACCAACTTTCCCCTCATTCATAGAAATATATATAATTAAAACAATAGTACATGGCCTTGGAAGAGCTTTAACAATTTAAAACAGTATTTCCACATAAAATTTAAACTAATATCAAATAACTTATTGATCAAGACAAAAAAGGAAATGTAAAACTATAGCCCACAGTCAAAAAGTTATAGAGGTACACAAAAAATTATAGATGTCCAGATCATGTGGCTATTCAAATTTAAATTAATTAATTAAATATAAAACTCAGTACACCTCTGTCACACTAGCCACATTTCACATGCTTGGTGACATGTACTTGTTGCTACCATATTGGAGAGAAGATACACAATGTTTCTAGCATCACATGAACTTCTACTGGACAGCGTTGTTTATAGGGGATTCATACATTATTAACTAGAATATAAAATATCTTCATTATATATGTCTACAATATCCTTTCCAATTTTCACAAGGTACATAACTAAATATGGAAGACTTATTCTTAGTAAGTATTAATGACTCGCCTGTTCGTCCGTTTATTGATACCTGTGCCTCATTCCATAAAGATAAGCACTGAAATTAGGATTAAAACAGGAAGAAATGCAATTCTCAGAAAAAATGAGCTTTTTCTTAATTTTCCAAATTTTATTTTTGAGATGATGCATGAACAAAAATACCCCTAAACAATGTTTTGAATATAATTTTTTCTTTATGCTTTTTATTATGAAGAAATGTTAATAAAAAATTAAGGGAATGCTACCTGGCAGGACTGATGTAACTGGCGTAAAATTTTTTGAAGCTTTCCATATTCTTCTCGTTCTAAATATAATTTCCCAAGCTGTAAAAAAAGAAACTTATTAAAATCAAAAGATTTCAACGGGAGAAGGTGTGCATCTTTAGGACAGTTTACTAAGAACACCCATCCACTCTTTAAAAGAAAAAAATGTAAGTAATTATAATTGTTACCTTTGTGTTTGTCTTAAACCACAGTCTATCATTCTTAGCATCTTTCAAAGCTTCCAGTGTTGTTTCATAGAATTCCTGCAGTAAATCCATCTGACATAAAAAATCAGAATTCTATAATTGTAAACAGCAAATTTGTACCTGTTAATAAAGTTAATTTGAGCAAACTAAAAGTGCATCTTTGAACTTTCATACACTATGATACACTATCATCTGTATCTTACCAAATGTTTGTGACAATCCACAAAATTAACAAAACCTTAGCAAAATAAGACCAAATTTACAAAAGATAAGCATCAAGATTTGTTTTTATGTGAGCTTTTAAAAATTAAAACCAGAAAATATCTAATACTCTAATAGTACTCATTTTCCAATCTATTAACTCATTTTTTACTTAATGGAAATAAAAGACATGTACGTAGACCTAGTTGTATTGTTATTAATAGTGTCTATCTTATTTTCTCAACTCTTATTTGGTACATATTATGTGACAAACACTAAGCAAGCTGTTAAAGAAAAGAATTAGAATAAGCTTCTTCCTTCAAAATTCTCTTATAAATGTAACTAATTAACTGAACCACACAGCTTTTAAGTTACTAGTAAACTGTTGGAGTTGGATGGAGGGAAGAGTCTAGCAAAATGTTTGCTCTGTCTAACCACCAACAATTGACCAATCTGAATGTGACTTTTTTTTTTTAAATGATTTCTATGAAATCACTGATTGTTGTGCATTATAAGCTCCCCTGCCCACACTTTTCGCCACACTTCTGCGTCGCCTTTGTTTGAATACCTGATTTTCTAGATGTCTACTTAACTGGATCAAGAGGTAACAAGGCCATAAGAACAGGAAAGTTTGATACTGTCAAAAAAAGCCTTTCTATTTATTTGTAACTTTTGATGGCATACTGAATAAGTCAAGTGCCGCCAACCCAATATCTATTCTTACTTTCAAATGACAAAAAGCTTACATATAATACATGAAGCAACATGCAATTTTAAAGTTTTATCATTACTAATCTCTCCCCGACATGTGACATAACATTTTATAACAGTGTACCATAAATGTTTTGATTCTTGTCTGTAAATCTCAGAAAACATTTTCCCACTTCAGAAAAGCCCCGATACATAACACCTCTAGAAATAGTGCCATTAAGTGCTAATGTTCTAACAAAACACTTAAGTTTATCTTCCTCTATTCCATTACATATATTCTTGATAGAGTAAAAATAGTAAACTGAATAAAGAAATAAAAATTACATCTAAAAAGATGAATGAAAGAGGCTGATTTTGAGATGATTTTTTTATTATGAGTAAAAAAATTATCAAATTTTCTAAGAAATACTAAATGATATAGAAAATATTTCTTGTGATTAAATATCAGTGTAAGAAAGCTGAAACTTTCGACTATGTTGCTTAAAAGACTGCAAACAATCCAATTAAAAATTATCTTAGCAATAAAATAAAATCATCATCACTCCCAATGCCCATTGTAGTTTCTTCATAATCAGCCCTTCTTTTCATCATCCATCATTCATCTATTCTTTATAGAAGTGTTTACTGAATACCTGTTGAGTAATGCCAAGCATTAACTATGTGAGTACAGGTTCTCCTCTCAAGGATCTTTATCTAATCAAATCTACACAAATGACCTATGATTCACACTGTTAAGTATTTAAATAGCTTAGGATGACTAGCTGAAGTGGCAATGGAGTTTATTAGAAGGAACTGTGATAGAAACTAAATGGGAATCTAATATAAAACTGCAAAAGTTGTATGTATATTGCATTAGTAACTGAAGATATTCTTTAAAGAGATTAGAGTTATTACCTTCTAATCATATAAATCATACTCAAGAAAATAGTATACATTATATTAAATATAATAACTAGCATAAACGCTTAAATAGAACTTCTAGGCTTTAAAAAAAAAAAAAAAAAGCACAAAGCCTTTAATATAAATAATAAACGCAATGATAAGTACCAAAAGGTAAAAACAGAATCTAACCTGTTTAGAAGTGGAAATATAATCAAGAATAGAATTAATGGATTTTTCAGAATAATTTCTTGTGACTGCACTCCGAATATAGGTCAATAGTTGTTTATATCTGTTCATCATTTCTGGAAAATTTGTCTGTGATGGGAAAAAAGGCATTATTAGATACTTATTTATGCAACAAAATATGTACATATGATTAAGACTGTACAACATATTTATTTAAATCATAAAAACTACTAAAATATTCATAGACTAAAAAACATAAATTAATTCAACTTTTCAAATAGCTTGGGTCCCAGCTATGCATGTATCAGCTATATTCTCTCCCCAAGCTTTCTAATAATAGTTACATGTTTTTAGTCTCCCTAGTATTTATTGGCTGGCTCTGCATTAAGCTGTGAAGTGAAAGAATCTCAAGCCCAGGTACTCATCCTACTATCAAAAGTCCTCCCATCTAAGGCACTACTCAAAAACAGATGTAGCTAATATTGTTATTCCTTGTAGAATTATTTGTAATACTGTCATTATTCCAAGAAATACAAAATATCTGAGGAAATAAAGGACTCCTAGTGAAATATCCAGTACTTAAGTATTTTGGTGGAGGAAGGGTCTATCATCTCTCAAAGTACATCATGAAAATCAACTGAGTGTAATCGTATAAAACCTGCACTTAGTCCCCATCATCTCCAACTGCTGTTAGTCCCTCTTTTTACTGGGTTCTCTAATTTTAACCAGAGAAGAGAGAGCACTGGAAGATATAATGTCTTTTTTCTTCACTAATAGAATGTGTGTTTTTTAGAGTGAAGTATAAACCAATGATACTGTTCATTTTCCTGCTGATAACTATGTCCTCCTCTGGGATACAGCATGAGGAATGGAAAAAGAAAACATGGGAAGACTCTGAAATCTTCTTAGCAAGAAATGAATTAGAAAAAAAGAAAACAGTAGTAGGGGTAGGTGGGAAAAAATGGACTGAACAATGGAAAAGGCAATATATATCATACTACTTTTGTTTTCAAGTTTGCCAGTACCATGTGATGGTAAATAATCGGTAACATTCTTTCAGTAAGCTGCTAAAACCCAAGTTACAGAACTTATCTTATGGCAAAAGGAAAACCAGAAATATGACTATTTTAACTTTGAGACTGTATCTTGATACTGACATAGGATTTTAACAAAAAGATTGTTTTGAATTTGTTTCCTCATGCTATAATAACTTTAAAGCTCACTTTTCAAAAATTATGTTACTGTAATTAAAACTTAGAAAAAATTAAGTAAATTGGTTTTATCTACAGTGGTGAACATGCAGAGCAAAAGATAATGAACCCTTACAACTTTTTACTGCCCAAAACCACTGCATGGCAACATGGGTCCTACTACAAACAAACTAGAAAATGAGCGGGGGGGAAGAAATGGAAGCTGAAATTACTCTTGTAAACCACAACTTATGCACAGATGCTATAGAGCAAATAAAATGTGAGGAGGAAGGTAGGAAACAACATACAATACAAATAATCCTTCTCCTTTCTTCCTATGTTGGCTCAAGGTAAAATCAAGTCTTGTGGGTAGCACATGTTTAAATGGGCTCAAAAACTAAACCATTCAGTATGTTAAGACAGCAGATTTCTATAGGGTCTCTTGGTATTATCATAGAATCTTAAGAGCTGAACATTGAACATTGGGTCCCTAAGGCCACTATAATTGTTAAATCAAAATCTCTGTCCCTTGAGACATCTGATACTTCTTCCATAACCCTCTAAGTTATTAATTTAAATATAGTCAATATTTGTGTTTAACATTTTCACATAAAATACATGAAAAGAAACCACAGGGGCTTTGTGCAACACAGAGATACTTTGAAAATATCAGAGGAGTAGAACTTGAAAGGGTAAATGCAACATAGATATTTTTCCTTCTTTAACTATTTTTAAATGCAATATACAATATACTTAATAACATTCAGCATGTTTGAATAGTCCTGATATTTTGGGGGGAAGAAACGAGCTAAAACACTTTGTGGATAGTTTTTGCAGATGTCATAGAGTGCCCCTCCTATTGAAAGTGTGTGAGGATGCCAGAATGAGTTCAAGAAGAGCAGGATGCAAGATTAGTGGAAGTTAACTAGAAAAAGGCACTAGTCAATTCAGGGAGTTCAATTTCAGATAGAAAGGATGAAGAAGCTAATAGAGAGAGAGAGAGAGAGAGGAGATATATGGTAAACACAGAGACAGGGAAAAAGAAAATGGTAACAGATTATCAGCTATCCTTCCATTTGCCATAGAAACAAATGCTTCTCTCTGCTAATCTAAGTTCCACTTTATCCTTTTCTCACAAGTTCCTCTACCCTTAGTGATCTTAAGATTAATGTCTGTACCTAGTCCTCTCATTTACTAACTGTTTCTTTTTCTCTCCACTTTTCCCTTGCACTATTAAAGAGTGGCAATTCTAGGAGTACAATGTCATAACAATTCCAGCTTATCTATGAGTTCATTTGAAAAAAAAATTTCAGTATTTACTGAATGCCAGCCACTATTATTGGTGCTAGGAATACAACAGTGAATAAAATGAAGTCCTGCTTTCATGGAACTCATAACCTATGAAGATGAGTGGGGCAGGGGTGGCAGAAAGGCAACAAATAAGTAAACAGATCAAGTGATAATACATGTAAAAAAGGGAAAACAGCAGGGTAAGATGAAAGTAAGTAATGATGAGAAAGATGTTATTTTACATAGCGGTGGTCAGGGAAATGCCATCCTGATAGATGTTGACATCTTAACAGAGACCTGATCAAAATAAGGAAAAGAGTCATATGGTGACCTGAGAGGAGCATTTAAGGCAGAGAAAACAGTAATTATAAGCACATATGTAGGAGTGTGCTTGGGATGACATGAGGAATATTAAGGAGGCCAGTAAGGGAGAGAATAGAAAACAAGATCAGAAAGGTAGCAAAGGGTGAGCTGACATAAGGCATTATAGGCCATACTAAGGATTTGGATTTTATTGAGGTGACCATCAGAAGATTTGGAGTAAAGGAATGACATAATCTGACTTATATTTTAAAAGGATCATTCAGCTGGTTATAGAGAACAGACTAAAGTAGGGCCAGAATAGAAATAAGGAGACCAATTAGGAAGCTAGTGAAATAATCCAGGTAAGAGATGATGTTGGCTTGAACCAGAGTAGAAAAGGCAGAAATGCTGAGGAGCAGTCAGATACTGGATATATTCTCAAGAGATAGAAAGCTACCTGGATTTACTAATGGATTATTGTGGGATGAGAGACAAAGAGTCAAGAATAATGCTAAGGTTTTGGCTCTAATCAGTGAAGAGTAACTCTTTGTAATAAAAAAGTAAAAATTTAAAACTCCAAAATAAACTCAAATAGTCTGTGGAAAAGTCACTCTATTAATAATGCAACCAAATACTGTCCATGTTTCTAAAGGATCAGTTTTCTTTAAAAAAAAAAAATACTCTGTTTGAACAACAAAACAAAAACTTTGTAGGCTATGCAGAATTTCTCTTACTCGGTATTTCTGTAATCGCAAATAAAAAGTAGGCTAAATATGGAAACATATCAAGAGTTATTTTAGGGCAGCAGATATATATAATGATATTTCATTGCCATGAAGTTTTTACCTACAGAATTTATTTATTAGTTTAATTCCTCTCAAAACAAATCTTACCAACTTGAAGTTAATCTTAATCATTTGTTTCAGTGCTTTAAATCCCCATTCTCCTTTTTCACCTTCAAGTTCCAATACCTAAAAGAAGAGATTTTTAGTTTAATTTAATACTGTTATTTTCTAGTAACACTCAATGTCTGTTTTCTATTTTACATTATATGCATAAAAAATATTTCCCTATGAATTCCACCATTTCTCAATGCCATTTTTAAAAAGCGTAAAAAAAAGAAAACAAGTCTTAAAACACTTAAGGCTACGTAAGCTTATTTTGAAGTTCCTTCATCAAAACATTAAGAACTACTTTTGATTATTATACAGTCCTAGAAATACTTTTTTTCTCTCTGAATAATCTGTTGGTAAGAATAACTCAAAAGTATATAAGTAGTCAAGAAATCACACTATTTAATAGTGAAACCACACCTGTGTGATCTGTTCCCAAAAGCACAAGATTGCAGGGATAATACCTATTGACCATCATGTTGGTTCTCCTTCTGCCAGAGCCATACTAGCTCTTCAGGACAATGGCCCTGTCTTATAGATAGCTTGACTGGAAAAAAAAAACAATAGGATAGCCCTTTAGAAATATTTGCTTGTGCTACATAATGCAAACTTATTTTACAGGATTATCACTAAGTCTCTAACACATATTTCTGAGATAAAATCACTTTGAACTTATTCGATCTAAGACATTACAAAAAACAAACAAACAAAAAAAAACTTGAAGAACAGAATCAACCAGAAAAAAATAAATAAATAAACCTTTTGGAAACTGCTTAATGCTGCTTTTGGGTCATCTTCTTTTAGTGCTTTAGAATTATAGTACTGATTTTCCAAATCCACATTTGGCTCGGAGTTACTATCTTCAGAGTATTCCTGTGTGTTGGAGAGAAAGATTATTAAAATGAAAAAAAAAAAAGGGAAAAGGAACCCACACATTGCATTGTAAATAGTGAATACCGTAAGAGGGAAAAAAATCATACATTTATACAAAACAACGTTGAATATATAGATAAAATGCCCCAGATATTTAACCATTATTTAAAAAACAAAAGGAAAAGGCAAAATCAAGTGGATAATATAGAATTATTTTTTTCATATTAAAACTACAGTTTCCATAGAACCAAAACAAAAACAAAAAGCAAAGAAACAATATTCATTAATAACTCTCGATTCTGTAAATGACCTTTTGTTGGTCATGGAATCTGAGAAAAATCTATATAAATGCTAATTACATAAATGCTAATTATTCATCTTTAGTTCCATAATCTTATTCTCTCTACTCCTTAATTCTAAATTCCATTATTCTAACACATTCCAAATACTTAGAATGATAATCTATTATATATGGCAAAGTAGGGTATGCTAAATATAAGATAATAAGAATATGTGCCTTATGTGCATTCCATATTACTCGATAGCTGTTCAGTTATATGATTGTACTTTAACTAGCTTTATAACGAATCAAAAATTTTTTAAAATAATATAATTTTATGTGACTTCATGACATAAATTCAGTTCCTAGTACTGAAATAATAACGCAGAAAGGAAAACTGGAGTAACTATTTTGTGGAGTGGTGTAAACAGGAGTTTGAAACAGTTCCCAGGTATTCAATTTAATGATGAGAATTATAAAATACACATGAATTAGTATAATGAAAATTATTTTAGGAAGATATAAGATTTCCTTAAGCTACAGGTCATTACAAAGGGCAAGTTTATGTTAGATTAAGGATAGTACCTGAAAGTAAACACAAAAAAACAAGAACAGTATTTTAGAGTTATTTCAATTAGTTTAATACATTTTTAGAGATATTTATGGAATTTATTGAATACATTTTTAAAGAGATATTTATGGAAAATTATGTAATGTTTCATAAAGGCACAAAAACGAAAAGAGGCATACTGAGGGTAGTGTAGGAAAGCTCAAAAATACATAAACACAAGATGAATTTTTCCAGTGACCCATAAAAGGAGGGAGACGTTTAATGTTAGCATAAAACCATTTTATCTGACCACAGTGGCTTTGTAATGTGCGCCCTCTAGAGGATAATTATTTTCTAGTGTAAGGACATGAAGCATTGGTATTTGGTTATCACAGATTTAAGTTTGGGAATTCAGTTATGTTTAACATATGAAAATCCTTTGGAACACTTCTGTTAGGGATAAGATCGAATTCTGGGCAGTGATTAAATTTCATAATCATTCATTCGCTTCTTAATCCTGTAACCTAGGTTTGACTACAATGAAACTGATCAAACTGAAAAACAATTAATAAAGAATGAAAAGTCAACTGTACATCAAATTACGCTGAGCTATGTTATAAAGGAAAAAATGAGTTTGCCTGCTAGACAAAATGGAAGAGTAGATAGAGAACAGGAGATACAAAACAGCACAACAGGAGGTAACTGAAGAACTAAAAGCAGTCATATTGTTGGAACATAAAAAGTTCTTATTGATTCCACCCTTCAACATAAATCTCAAATCTATCCATTTTCTCTCCCTCTCTCTTCCACTACCCTAGCCTACCAAGCCACTTTCATCTCTCCACAGACTATAATAATAGCTTTCCTATTCTCCCCTTCAACCTTTAAGTTCCAATCTTCTCATGGTAAGCAGCCAGAATAACCTTCATAAAATGTAAAATCTCAAAAATGGCTTCCCATTGCTTTAAAAATCAAGTTAAAAATTATCAAAATTTGACTCTCTACTATGTATCCAACTGTATCTCCTATCAAACTCCTCCTTATTCATTTTGCTGCAGCCACTCTGGCCTCTCCCACCTTTATATGCCATTCCCTTCTCTTTCCATCTCTTTTCATCTGGTTAACTATTGCATATCATTATAGCTTAAGTGTCAACTCCTCAGGGAAAACTTATAGTAAAGAATGACTGCTATTAATACCTACCCTACACCTTCAGAAATCATTTCTGCTCGAGTTAATTGTTCAATAATATACAAGAATGGCTAACTCAACCAGAAAATGACTTTTCTGCAATCCAAATTTTCAAAGTGCCCTCTAAATCTGGAAGTTAAGACTTTTTTTATTTATATCTATTCCAAAGTCTAAGAATCTGGACTCTTATTCAAAGCCCATTTATTTTTGGTGTCTTATCCCATAACGGATTAGAAAAAACTAGGCCAGGATATGAAAAGAGGGAAGTAGAAGCTGGAAGGTACACATGATGGTAGTGTAACTGGAGGACAAATGAGTCCTGGGCTCATGCTGCCTGTGACACTCAGCCAATAGACTGATACAGAAGTTGGGCTATTTACAATAAGCGTTTATTGTCAGAGCACCAGTGATATAAGAAGGCAGTAGGTTAACACCTTCAAAAACTGCCCTGCCTTCTCAGTCTGGCTAGGGTATTTACGGAAAAATCTGGCCATTATTCTAGGAGCTACGTGGAAGTTCTGGGGGGTCTGTTATGCTTCACGGAGCCATTCCTCTGACAATGTGGTCCTCGAGTGGCATTAGCAACCCAGGAACAAAGATGGGAGTAGTCTGGAAAGAATGCTAGACCAAAAGGATTATAGTCAGTAAACATAAAGGTATTAATCATAAGTTTCAGGGCAACTTTCTATGACAGGGACAATCTAAGCTATGGATCAAGCCGCTGGTGACGATCTATTGTTAAGCCAGAGAGCAAGGAAAAGTGAAGCCAGGGATGCTGTGAGACCTCTACTACAGGGGTGTCAAATGGGTCTTTCTTCAGTAGTAGGATGTGGAGCTGCCAACAAAGGGAAAACTGAAAATAATATTTTAGGAATTAAAAAGGTTAACTTCAATTACCCGGAAATTACCAAACTAATTATACCACCGTTGAAGGCTGGAACCATTACATTTCCTATCATGTCTAGCACAGTGCCTTGTCATTCAATCACTGACTGCCTCTTATATAGTACCAAGACTGGCTACCTGCAACTTCGGGGACCTGGCTGGCTCCAGATTAATATTTCCAAACTTTAGATGTTAGAACTCCCCAAAATCACAATGACTGAGATAAGACTTAATCTAGCCTTCAGCATTTCGTGAATCTTTTCTTTTGGTTTTTCGTATTATATGGATTAAGAGGTGGAATGTATAATACTTTTGGCATAATTGCGATCCAACTCAAATGTCATTGCTTAAATTTATAAATATATGAGATTGGCACAACTGATATGCTACTGATTAGCTTCTTATAATTAGGCAGTACCTTGGTTGTGGTCTGCAACACCAGGTTCACATGGTTTGAACCAGCCTCCATGATATCATTAACCTGTCTGCAGCTCAGTGATTCACATCATCAATACAAGCTGTGTACTACAGCAAACCATTCTTCATTTATTACACTGCAATGATTTTTAAACAATATTTTAAAGTCTTTAGAATAATTGTTTAGATATCTATTATTTATATTTAACGATAATGATCTTAAGTGTATACCAGCAATTAAGTGCTGCTCAAACAAATGCAAATTAAGTCTTTCCCTTCTAGTTACTCATGGACAGAGACAGATGCAAAATAAAACAGCAATATAACAATAAAAGCAATAACAGACACACCAGGTACAGTGGCAGCTCAAATAGGAGTAATCAACTACACTTGAGTGAGTTAGAGGAAGGAAAAGTTACCCAAACTAGCTCTAAAAGCATGAATAAGTTGCCAGGGATAGGGAAGGGCATCTGAAACATAGCAATTAATGTGTGCAAAGGCATGGAAGCTTGAAATGGCATTGCATATTTGGAATAATCATGAATAGTTTGATTTGGCTGAAGCACAGGCTGTGTGTAATGAGTCAATGAAAGGTAAACTGGGAACAAGACTATAGAAGAAATTTAGATCAAATGGAGAGCCGTTAAAAGATTTTACAGGGAAATAATGAGATTTGTGTTTTAGGAAGAGAACTCTGGGAGCAATGAAGTAGCCCACTGGATACTCTTAACCACAGTCTGCTCAATAGATGATGACGGCCTATTTCCAAGCAGTAGACTATGGAGCAAGAAAGGGGACAGAATTAATTCAGAAGATATCGAGTGATGTTAAGAATGTAAAATAAAAAGAACCCACAACATGGGAACACAATAAAGAAAAATACAACTATCTCTAATGACTACAGTGCCATCAGTCAGAATAGGGAATATAAAAAAGTATTAAATGGAATTCCTTTATGTCAGATGAATAGGAACCATAATTTATAAAAGTTTAAATGAAATGTTTTTTTAAAAGAGAATCTGAAATTTTAGACAATGTTAAAAATGCCTTAACAAAAAATTTCACAATATATGAAAAAGACACAAGTACTTAAAGATGTATATATATAAAAAAATGAAGTTCACAATAGTTCCAACTTAGTTATATAACAACTGATGTCCTGATATCTTCCCAAAGCAATCTGTGATCCATCCACACCACCCAAATCTATTTTTCTTTTCCCAAACATGTCATGCAATTTAAAACTTCTGCTTTGGCATAAACTATTCTCTCTGCTAGGCATTCTAAACCACCATTCCTTTTAACAAACTTTCCACTTTTCCCCTATGATGCTCCTTTGCCCTAACACTCTTGGAAAATGTATTTCTCAAGGCTTATCTTGTAATTATTTCTCCAACTCTTCTAAGCAAAATAAATTTTCTCTTTAGTCAAGCTGACATGCATGTCTCTAACACAGAGCCTTGTGTGTAGTATGTTGTTCCTATTTCCCCTCACCTGCCCTGCAATGAATTTCTCAAAAGCAGGAACTTTCTCTTATTCATCTTGGTATCCCCAGAGCCTGGCATATTATAAAATGCCCAGTATTAGCTTAATTGAAATGAAAAGTGGGTGAATGTTCCAAAATAACACAACACATAATAGTCAGGGGACAATTTTGACTATGTCAGAATGTAGTCCCGGCTGAACAGGGTCAGTTACACAATTCTTCTACTTACTCCTGTGTCTGCTGCCAACGGAAGTCTTAAGAAATGTGCTCTAGGAAAACTCACTATTAACAATGTTTCCCAAGCCTTGACCATGGCCAGACAACTGTACCAGATGTTGGCACGCAAAGAGATAAAGGGCAATGTCCTATTATTCTTAAGGACTCGATATAATCCAAGTCCTAGGTAGTCATTTGTGATTTAGCCATTCATAAAGTTATCAAAACTTTAAAAATTTCACTCAAGTTAATGGGTCCTAATTCGTCATCTTTGGTGCAAATTACAATATTCTTATATTTGTTCTAAACTTTCAGTCTTCAAATTAAATTTTCTAATGAGACATCATAAAAGTCATTAGATTTGGGCTCTAATTTTGACTCCCCCACTAATTTTTGTGTACATTAGGTTAAGTCACTCTATATTCGATGCTTTAATTTCTCTCGTCAAATGTGTGGGTGGAACCCTACGAAAAGTTTTTAATTCCCGCTGATGTTTACGTATTTGAGATAGAATAATTATAAATTCACTCTGCTGTGTATTCATAATTTACAAATTTAAGTTAGGTGTGAAAAGCCTTAAATTTATTTTATTCTTTGCACATAAGAGTTGTCTCCCATTACTTTTTATTTAGGTTATCCTTGTTTGAACATCTCTAATTTCATTATACAGGGTACTCTTATGACATAATATAGCAGGTCTTTTTGAAAATGCACTGAATATTATATTCCAAACTAATACTTTTCTCTGAAATATAACTAAGAGGTAGTAAAATTATTCCAATTATACTGACATGTATTATTAAGTTAACAGTTCTGAAATTCTCAAGAAGACAAACTTATTAGTCAGATATTTCCAACCAAAATCAGCATCATTTGTTTGATAGCCCACTTATTTATCAAACCTGACTTTGAATATAATTTTTGACACCTACAAAAAGAACAAAACCTGGCTACAACTGAAATTAAAAAAAAAAAAAAAAAAGCTGCACATTGTTTATAACAGCAAAAAAACTACAGGCCAAATTCTTATCAATAGAAAACTGGTTAAACAAAGTATGGCATATCTACATAATCAATACAGTTATAAAAAGAAGTAAGCTGTTTAGATACTTATATGAAATAATTTCTAAGGTGAATTAAAAAGGAAAGTGTAGAACACTATATATAATGCTACATCTTGTTTAAAAAAATGAGTAAGGGGACAAATGTATATTTGGTTGGTTACCTATGGGAAAAAACAGGAACTGGGCAAATGGGGAACAAAAATGGAAAGTTGATTTTTATACTTTTGAATCATGTGTATGTATTCCTTATTTTAAAAAGCTAGATGCTTCAGGTTTCAAAGACAATTCTATAAGAGGAAAACTCTAAAAAATCCTGAGCAAAGACAAAATCACTTTTGGTCTCCCAAGATCAAAGTGAGATTTTTGTTTATCATTTGCACCCTGTAACCTGCCCCCTCTCTTCCCAGCAATAAAAGTAATATAAGTTTTACTGTGAAAGGTTTGCAAGAAATAAGCAAATTTTAATTATTCTGACACTTTTCAGACTTTCCAGACAATTTTTCTATATTTTTCCCACTTGACAAAATAAATTTTATTCCCACCCAATAAAACTGTAACACAAATTACATTTAAAGTGGATATGCATTCACTCTACGCACAGCATTAGTAACTAATCCTTCCCATCCCAGGTGAGGGTTTTCAATTACAGTGTCCCTCCCACAGAGGAAGGCAAGCAATTCATCTCCTTTCTCAGAGAGAGTGATTCACAGAAGGCCACAGAGACCTAAGCTGTGCAGGTCAATAAAAGTCCTTCTAGGATTTCTCTGTTAGAGCACCTTCTTGTCTTTGGGGTTATAACCCTAGGAAGATGCCAAATTACATCTTGTGACATAATGTAAAGGCAATTAAGCCAACAAAGAGAGGAAAGCAGCCCAGAAAGAGAGACACAGAAAAAGATGCAGCATTATCATCTGAGCCTATGAATCCAGCTATACTTATACTTCTTGGTGATGTGAGCCAATATATGCTCTTTTTAGTTTAAACTAGTTTAACATGTATTCCTGTTCCTTATCCAAGAGTTCTGATCAATATAGTTTATCAAAAGTTTTTCATATTGTTGAAAATTCTTTAGAAGCCTGGTTTGAAACGCTGATATAACATTCCATTACATGAATATACATACCATAATTTATCTCTCCTTACCTCATTAGTATTAATACTATTAGTATTCTCTTACTATTGATAATTTGGGGTTGTTTCCAATTATTTACAATTAAAAACGTTTCTTTTAAAAGCCTCAACCGCAAAATCAAATTTCATCTTCATGAAGACTACATACAGAATTCCAAATGTGTGTGCCAGCATAGAAAACACTGGCCCAGACTTATAAATTGTATACTGTTTGAAAATCTATTCTTAAAGATCCCCAACATTTTGTCTGTTAAGTAGTAAATTAATAGGGCAACAATCTCAGAGGAAAATAATCTATAACCTCCTAGCTCCTTATATGCACAATCAATGACAAATGAAACCTTTAAACACACAAATCCCTAAAGCTATTTCTGCCCTTGTCCTATATTAATCTATCACTTCTTTCTCAAATGATATTATAGATTCTGTTCACATGAATTAAAAATATTTTTTAAAAATGGAAGTTAGTGTTACTTTTTAATTTGCTAAACCATGTTCAAAGGTTCTTTATAACATGAGAAACTAAAGTTCAAGCCATCATTTGTGTGATCTTGTTAAAATGGTGATAGAGATTCTATAAGACTTCCTACAGCTAAGACATCTCTTGCCTCTTAAAAAAAAAAGTAGGTAAAAAAGAATTAGGGTATTAAAACTATTATATATTAAATCAAGAAAAACATTAGTGAACATTCATTAACTAATCACAATTATGAGCTTGACTAGGGGAATATAATGAGGCTCACAGATTGAAAATATATTTAACCAAGTGGAATTAATCTACCTTTCTGACAATTTTTTCCCCCTTACAATACATTTCAATGCAAATATACAATGCCCTACCTATCACAGGATCTATTAAAGAATAACTTTTGGTATGAAGTCAATCCATTTAAAATTCTTTCTAAAAAGATTAGAAATACTAAGCAACTTCATATTAAAATGACTGGATTGTGGAATTACAATTAACTTATCAATGGCCTTATTAACTTAATGAATAGCACTACAGTTATTTAATATTCTTAGATCAGCAAATAATCTATGACTGTAAAATTAGCACTGTATTAAAAGACATCTACCAGGACCATCTCCTACTTCTCCATTCACGGCCACATCAATTCCTATGCTTAGAAAATGCCTGCTTCTGCCTCTAACAAAAATCAAAAAGATCTTCAAAGAGCTCAAGAACATTAAATTTCTTTTATGTTTGTTTCTTCTTTTTTAATAGACTTTGGGCACAAGTCATTATTACTTTCTTGGATTAAAACAGTATAGTTTTAGAAACAGATTTTTACTTTTCCCAATGGTAGCCTAATTACCTATTTTCAGTAGACTGGGTAAGAACAATCTGTAATTTAGGGTATTATAATTTATCAATAGACAACCTATAAAAGATATGCTGAATATATTTGTGGTCGGAAATCCTCATGGCTTTAGTTAACATTTTGACTAAAACGAAGTGATGGCAAATTTCCAACAAATATTTTTTAACAAAAAAGTGAAGTTTCCCTAGAACGGCAAGTCAATTCTGTAGACTCTTTAAACACCAAGAACAAACAAAGACCCAGGCAAATAACTATTAACCAAAAAACAAAACAAAACCAAACAAAAGACAACCCAAAACTTCTCTTTTGGCAACATGTAAGCATAAAATGGGAAACCAACCTCTTAATCTTCTTTCTTTTTAATATATAATCATTTATGGAAATTAACTAGGAAAGTAAAAATTAAATTACTAAATAAATTTTATGCCACCCAAAGAGTTTAACTATTAGTAAATGGAGCATAAAAGCTTTCACTTCTTGATATCTGATTGAAAATTCAGAATGGTATCTACGTAAGAAAGATATGGGGAGGACAACTATTTAACAAAATGCTGGGTGAAATTTTTTCATTTAGTTATGTAGTAGTGTAAAATCTTACTTTTTTTGGTTAATAAATTTAAAAAAAAGGAAAACTATATGTTGAGCTTTATATTGTATATAGTGTAGGCCCTAAAAGGCTGGAGAAACATAGTCAAGTTAAACGATGTATGTTTAATTAAAATTCTTGCAAAAAATTGAGTACTTCATGGGACAATATTCTCATTGCCATTCATTCTTACATTACATTCTTAATGATGACCTTTAAGTTAACCATAGTGTTAAGTCATGTATGTATTTAGTAAACTATTGCTTAATAAAGAGATAAGCAGAAATATTGAAAAACAAGCTAAAAATACAAACATTTAAAAGGAACACTCCTATAGTTACAAAAGTACCTGTAATATAAAGCATGTAATAAATAAAAAAACATATCACAAGTAACACATTCTTAATGAACTGAAGGCACTGCCTACAACTGGTTTGGTTTGCACAAACTAAAATGGAAGGCAGAAATCGTAACTACTAGCAAAACCCTACATCTAACTGTAGGAATTATCAAAACCTCTACCATGACTTTCAGGTAATAATAAGCACTTCCTTCTCCCTTTTGAAGAAGTGCTTTCTTTTAAAACGGAAATATTAATTGGAAATGACTTTAAAAAGAAGTTTTACACTAATTACAAAAAGATTATTAATACCTTGAGAATCTCTGGCACTTAAAATATAAGAGCCAGACTTCCCTAAGCACTAACTTCAAAACTTTACGATACTACAGCATCACTATGACATACATGAACCATGCACAACAACGCCCCAAAACAAAACAAAATTGACGTTAATTCTTGGTCCCGATAATTTTTCTTAGTTCCCACAAAGATAATATTTTTGTATAACAACCTGAAATGTTAGTGAATTCTTTAAAAACTTGTAAATCCGTTCATAAATGAAACCTTGAATATTTAAAAATCACCACTCAGCTACCTGAATTCGTATATTTCTACACTGTTGATATTTTTCACTTTGAATACTGGGAAATTTCTAAGTCAAGAAAAAAGCCACTGCGGTCAATCCACTTATTTCCCTCTCCCCCCACCAAAAACAAACAAACAAACAAACAAACAAACAGCAAAACCTCCCCAGCTTTTCTCTTAAAACAAAACAAATAGTTCAACTCCTTTTTTTGGAGCTATCTTTGCTTTGAATTCTCCACCGCACCTTCATCTTAAACCAAAACGAACCCCAGACAAGACTAACCTATGTTTCCAGGAGACTCACAAGCGGTGTTTCACCGTCAGGTCTAGGGGCATCAGGAAGGCCCCCAGTTTTCAGACCATTCTCCCAGCAATTAGCACAAGCTTACTTCAAGAGTGAATAAGAGGGGCCGGGAATGCTGGGCCCGAAAGGGCAGAGCCAGGGCCTAGACCACTGCACGGTCCCAGAGGCGGCTCGCGCGGTGGGGAGGTAGGCGGCACCGAGAAGCGGACGCCAGAGGCCAGGGATGTCCATGTAAACCAGGAGGCGCTCAGACTTGGAGCGCAATGCTAGGGACCCCCTTCGCTGCCTCCTTTACCCTCCCATCCCCCATGCTGGAGAAGCGGGGCCCGAGCCGGTGCGGGAAGGGGGAGGAGGTAAACCCGTCCTGTCACTGCACCGGGAGCGGCTGGAAGGAGCACATGTTCTACGGGGAGAAGTCGCAGCCGCCCCTGCCCCGGCCCCTAAAGCCAGACACAACCTCTAGCCCCAGAGGTCCGTCCCTTGCGCCTCACCAGGTCGTAGTCCTCCTCATCGTCGCACATGAAATCATCCTCCATGTCAGACATCTTGGCCGGGCGGGGGGAGGGGGAGGAGAAATTGGAGACAACCTCCTCCCACAATCCTTCGCGGCTTAGAGACGTCACTCCCAGCTTCTCGCCTTCCCGTCGCGCTTAGGAGAGCTGAATGTTTTTTCCCGGAACAAAAGCGCTCGGCATCGAGAGGATTCGCTACGACGCCAAAAGGGAGTGCACCGCCCTCTCTTCCTGCGAGACGGTTGGTGCCTTAGCAACTAAACCTAGCAACTGGGGAATCGTCAAGTGGTGCGGTTGTCAACTAAAGGGCCTTGGAAACCTCGCGCTTACATAGAGCAGTTTCCAGCCTCTTAGGCAAGGGAACAGTCTCCTCCCTTGCCTGGGACTCTGGAACCATCTTATTCTGGTGAAAGTAAGAGGCAGTCTAGGACCAGAAGCCTTTCGCGGAGAAAAGGCTGACATGCCCGTGCTATGCGACAGGTATTATTTATGCTATCATTACCTATATGCGTTTAGCGCACACATTGCAGTGGGTGTACCTGTGATGTTTGGAAACCTTTTCAGCAGTGCAGTTTACACGTAATGTTTGTTATATTTGTAGTCGGCAAAACGATTCTATGGATATCCCAAATTAGTTAAGCATCAATCAGTTGAGGAGCCCAAAGTCTTCAGTTATTCAATGAATTATAAATTGACATTTGCTGCCCTTGGGACCAAATTAAGGTAGTTAACGACTGGTTTTAAAAAACGCATTATTATTGCACAAAGTAATTAGCATAATTTGAAATAAGAAAATTAAATAAAAGGAAAAAACTACTTTTCAAACAGCATTTAGTTCTGTCACAAATTTTATATAGTTATAGTACAGATGTAATAACGGATTCTTTTTGCACCTAATTATGTAACAGCATAGGACAATGTGTACGGTAGGTTCTTGACAATGATTGTTTTAAAGGCTGCATGATAATCCCTTGATTCAGTGTACCAATACACCTTAATTCACTTAAGCATGCCATTATTTTGATACATTTAGAGCGTTGCAAAAATAACACTATTTTAAACAGTTCTTAGTGAATGAATGTGTTTGTCACTTTATTTTTTCTTAGAAAAAAGTCAAAGAAGAGGATGTATAGGCTGGAGTTTTCAGTAATCACTTGTATTGACTTTTTTTGTCATAGTTCTTAAAAGTGATATAATAATAATACTGTACTTATAAACAAAATTTTTCCCTAAGTTTTTCTTCCAATGTTTTATTAAGAGAAATTTCAAACATACAGAAAAATTGAAAGAATAGTCCAGCAAACGTGTATACACACTATCAGCTTTATTTATGTAGGTGTATGTATTTCCTAAATGAATTGAAAGTAACATGCATTGTCAACTCTAATTAAAAAATTAAAATTAAAAAAATGCACATATCATGAAACTTGTAAATGCAGCTATGTGTATCTCTTAAAAATAAGGACATTTCTTATATAATCACATCATTACACTAAGAAAATTAATCATTGTTTGATATCATCTAATAGAACATAGTCAAAATTCCCTTATTAAACATAGAATTTTAGAATTGGAAGAGCCTTTAATGATATCGCTTTAGAGTCCAAGGCTTCCCAAGCATGGCAGTTCATTATATTATAACTTTCCAAATCCCATACCAGAGATTCTGATTCGTTAGGTCTCGGTAGAGCTCAGGAATCTTTACTTGTAACTTTTATTTGTAAAACAAAACTAAATCTCTCTGTAACTGGGGTGATGATACATTCACCCCAGTAGGACAGCCCTGGTTTAGTACTGTTGTCTCAGAATAATAATCACCAGCATCCATTACTCTCAGAAGTTTGGACAATAAGTCACATGTTTACCTGGAATCTGTAATTCTTCAAAAGAGAAAATGGAATCTTAAAGTAGTCAAGAGATTGATTTGCTCAGAGTAATTAGAGATACATAGTTTTGCTTTTTAGTCAATATAGTAATTTTGAAATTATGTCTTAATCATATGTATACTGATTGCATTTATAAAACTGCACATTGATTTACATTAAATTAGTAGAATTTGCTGCTTTTTAATGTAATTTATCCTATAATAGGGAAGGAATTAAAGTAAATTAATGAATTTATTAATTTACTTTAATTCACTAATTTAAGTAAATTAATGAATAGGAGCATTAGGAAAATGCAGATAAATTTTGAACATAATATCTTTGGCCATCTCCAAATTTAATAAGCTCGGTCTGAAAATTTGCTAAGAGCAGTTAAAAAGTTCCTCACAGTGCTTTGCACACTGGGTGGGTACACAAGTGCTAATGAATGTTTTTTGAATAAACATGTTAATTAATATTTCTGTGCAGGGAATATCCTTATATCTATTGCTACACATCGAAATCTTTTCTGTTCTTTAAAGTTCATTTAAATGTCATCTTATTCACATAGCCTATCCTTAATACTTTGTGCAATTATTATATTCCCTTTTTCTTGACATCAGTTTCACTCAATGATAAATAAGAAACAGATTTTTATTTTAATACTGTATTGATTAGATGTGGAGTCCTTGTGGAAAGTGGATTCTATGTTTTTAAAAAACATTTTACAGAAAAGCTTTTTTGAGGTATAATTTAGCAGCTTTATCGAGATACATTAAACTACACATACTTAAAGTGTATACAATTTGATGAATTTTGACATATGTGTACAATTGAGAAACCATCAGCACAACCAAGAAAATGAACGTATTTATTATTGTGGAAGTTTTCTTGTTGCCCCCCTGGTAATCCATCGTCTCCTTCCTTCACTTTTTCCAGGCAATCACTAATCTACTTTTTGCCATTATGGATTAGTTTACATTTTCTGAAATTTTATATAAATGGAGCATACAGTATGTAATCTTATGCCTGGCTTCTTTAACTCAGTATAATTATTTTGAGATTCATCCATGTTGCATGTATCAATTGGTTGTTTATTGCTGAGCATTCCACTGTATGAATATACTATAGTTTATCGATTCACCTGTTGATGGATAGTTGAGATTTTTTTTTCTTTCAGTTTTTATTTAATACAAATAAAGCTGCTAAAAACATTTGTATACAAGTTTTTGTGCAGACATAGGTTTCAATTCTCTCATGTAATGTGGTGGATAGTCACTAAGGTGGTCTCCTCATTCCTCATGTCTTGGATAATCCTTTCCCCTCTGAATATGGATGGGATCTGTGACTTGCTTCTTTTTTTTCAGCTTTACTGAGGTATTATTGACAAATAAATGTGACTTGCTTTTAACTAAAGGATAGAGCAAAGGCGATATACATAATTACCTTATACAAGGTTGTAAACCCATCTTTTTGGGAGAGACTCTGTCTCTCTTGCTGGCTTTCAGAAAGCAAGTGGCCATGATGTGGCAAGTAGCTAAGGGCGGCATCTGTCAGCTGCTAACAAGAGACTGGCCTTCAGTCTGACAACCTACAAGGAAATGAATGTTGTTTAGAGCCATGTGATCTTGGGAATGAATCCTTCCTCAGTTAAGCCTCAGATAAGACTTTGTGAGACCCTAGAGCAGAGGGCCCAGCTAAGCTGCACCCTGACTCCTGCACCACAGAAACAGTGAGATAATCAATGTGTATTGCTTTATACTGCTAAGTTTGTGGTAATATTGTTATGCACTAATCCATGTGAATACAGGTAAATACCTAGTAGTAGAATGGTTGAATCATATGTAGGTGTATGTTTAACTTTTTAAGAAACTGTCAAATTGTTTTCATAACTGGTATTGCAATTTTATATATCCATCAGCATTGTATAAGAGTTCTGGTTGAACCACATCCTGGCCAATACTAGAGTGGTCAATTGTTTTGGTTTTAGCCCTCGAGCAAGACTAAAGTAGTATATCGTTGTGGTTTTAATTTGCATTTCCTTAATGACTAATGTTGAACATCTTTTCATGTGCTTATTTGTGATCCATGCATCATCTTTGGTGAAATATCTCTTCAATTCTTTCACCTCTTTTAGGTTGGGTTATTTGTCTTATTACCATTGAGTTGTAAGAGTTTTTTTATGCTTTTTGTGTTGTATTTAAAGAATATATGCCACACTCAAGGGCACTAAGATTTTCTCTTAGTTTTTATTCTGGAAGTTTCATATAGTTTTAACTATTACATTTAGGTCTATGGCCCATTTCAAGTTTAATTTTCATATATAGTGTGAGGTAAATATGGAGGATTTTTTTTTCTGCATATAGATATCAAATTGTTCCAGTGTTATTTATTTAAAAGATGATCCTTTCCCTATTGAATTATCTTGGCACCTTTGTCAAAAATAATTGGCCATTTAATTCCCAACATAATTTGACTCTTTAAAGTATATTTTTGATAATTTTATATAACCTGTATTATGATTATTTTTGTTTATTCTTCATTAAACTGAAAACTCCTTAAGGACACAGCTATCTTACTTACTTCTGAATCCCTTGAAACTCAGCATGTGCCTTGCCTATAGGAAATGCTCAATAAAAATGTGATGTAGTGAAGTAAATTCTAGTACTCATTACTCCTCACTGTCCTGGATTGAGACATATGGTTACCCCAAACAGGGTCATGATTTGGCATCCTTTCAGATTGATAATCTTAAAAAAAATATTTTTTACTACATTTATTAAGAAAGGATGAACACTATGTAATGATGGCAGAACAGGAGGACTCCTTTTGATTAGTCAATATCTGGACAGGAAATTCATAATATACTCAGGGTGGGGGAGTTAAATAAAAAGAGTTTAATGAAAGGACTATTTAGAGGGATAGGTGTAGGGATTGAGGGAACCAGTGATGTTGGTGAAACATCTAAGGACTAGCAACAGGCTGAGAGTCATTGCCATCTGTTGAAGGCTTGAAGGGGTGAAGGGAAGAATGGTGGTGGTTTTACTAGAGCCCAGTAAGAGTGGGAGCCCTGGATGATTGACCTCCTAACAGCAGCCATGGTTATAAAGAAACACAGCTACTGCCACAACTATGGCAAAGGTGTGGTGGGGTGTGTGTGTGTGTGTGTGTGTGTGTGTGTGTGTGTGTTCCATTGCCCTTAAATATCCCGCCTATGACCAACCCCAACCAGAAGCCAAAGGGTAAAGGAGTTCAGGTACAGTCCATAGAGATCAGCCTCCAGGAATATGGGGAAAGGCGAGGAATGGATCCCAAAGTTAAATGGGGATTAAACAGCACGACATTGTCTTGTGCAATTCAGCTGTAGCATGTAGCACTTCACCCAGGGAAGGAATTTTCTTTCCTTAAAAGGCAAATTAGTGACTATCTTGTTGTTGGAGCCTATCCCTTGATTTTGCCAACCAATGTAAGTGGCTTTTCAAAATGTTGTTTCCATGTACATTTAATACCCACTCCTTTCTAAGAGGAGTTATGATAAGTACAGTTCACATGATATCATATATTATTTCCACCTTATAGATTGATGCCTTTGCCTAGTTAGTTCTTTTAATCTGCCGCAGTCTCTTCAGAATAAATAAAATGATGTAGGTAAATGCATCGTACTTAAAAAGTACTCAATAAATGTATAATCTATAACTTAATCAAGCTACTCATACTAAGCCTTCAGAATGCCCAGCAATTATATCTTTCATCTCTAAAATTGCCATAGGAGGAATATGCAAATAGAGGATGATCAGGCATGCTAGGAGTTTTCATTACTTACACTGAATTTGACCTTGTAAAAATGTCTCATAAAAATGCAATCACACAATTTTAGCACTATTATTGTTATTTGCCATTTTGGTGTTTCTAATGCCCACTGTTTTTATTCTCACCCAAAATGGTGACCAAACCTCTCTAGTTTTATGAAATGAACCCACTTTTCAGTAAGATGCGAAGCAGGGGGCTGACACAATTATACTGTACTGTAATTCCAAAATTACCTTTATTTCTTTTCTTTACTGAAATCTGTAAGTTCTTTGTGTTTTGCATTAATCCTCCCTCAATTCCCCTGTAAACTAAAACAGCAAAGACAGCCTTCAGTTGCAATCGACATAACAATTTGTACATAGGAATGCTGTAGCTGCATTCCCTTTTGCTATTCCCCGTGCCACCTTTCCATCTTGGACTCTGTCAGACTTTTGCTATTTAACAGAATCTGCTTCAGATTCTAGAGATTCCTGTTTCCCTTTTTTGACTCATTTTAAACCATAATTTTCCCCTATTTTGCCTATTTTTTAGAATCTGTACTTATCCTTTCTCTGCTCCAATCTACTGTCCCTGCCTTCATCTCCATCTCTAATTAAGGACTTAGTTTGAGACCTCAGGGTTCTGGATTCTGGATGAGTTATTAGTACTATTATTACTGCATTATGGCTTAGATTTACTTTCATGGATTGATCTGAGAATCAAAAAAATTTTAAAAACTCCTTTTCTCTATAGAATGAAACACACTTAGATGTTATAAGTTGTTTTGACTATCACAATTGTTTTCCTAGAAAAATAAATTCTTAAATTATGCCAGTCACTTGAGATCCCTTAAAATGCCTTCCAAAGGAAAAAAAAAAGAATTTTTTAAAATAATAAACATAATTACTTATTGAGGTAGACAACATTGGATGGTAATGACAAGATAAGATGAAGGTATTGTCAAGTTTGAACATCCTTGGTACCATATTTAGTTCCTGGGTCAAGAAAGTAAAAAGAAAAAACAAAATATAGATTATAAATTGGGGCAGTTTATCTGCAATTTGTCCAGTCCAATGTGTATACTTTAAGTTTGAAATGTAAACTTCTAATTTCAAAATCAAGTTAATCTAAATTTTTACATACCAGAGTTTGTTTTTATTCATGGAATATGTACTATATGGAGAGTTTGTACCAATTTTTTTTATCAATTCATTTATTTAGTTAAATTTTAATTTGCCAGAGTAATAGAACTTTTTGTTTATATTTATCATTATATCCCAATGCTTGGAATAGTGCTTAGAACATAGTAGCACACAATAAACATTTGTTAAATGAATGAAAGAATAATGATAGAACAATGGATGAAACCTAAAATGTAAATTCTGGTGGTAGAGATATAACAAATATAAATATTAATAAATAATTTAATTTTAGATAGCCATAAACACAACAAACCAGGTTTTGGGATGGAGAATGACTGCAGGGAAGGTTAGATGGTTTTTAAAATTTTTTATAACAACGCTATGAAGTAGGTATTTTTAGCTCCCTTTTATGGAGGAAAAAAATCAGACTTGCCCAGGGTTGCAAAGTTAGTAAGTGACTGAATCACTCTAATCCAGGTTCATTGATGTATTCTTTCATTAAACATTTCTTGAGTGCCTAATAGACACTGAGCCAGAGTTTATAAAACCAGAGTAAAACCAGAGTAAGTTTCTGCCTTCAGAGAGTTTATAATCTAGATAGAAACTGCCTAATACAACAGGCATATCTTTCTAGTTGGAATTGAGATGTGCCGTAAGTGTGCTGTAAATGTATTTCAAAATACACTGGATTTTGAAAAGTTCAGATGAAAAAGTAAAATATCTGAATATTTTTTATATTGATTATATTTTGAAATGATATTTTGGATATATTGTATAAAATATGTTATTAAAATGAATTTACTTATTTCTACTCATTTAAAAGTGACTTATAGAAAATTTAAAATGACATTTGGCTTGTATTTTAGAATCTGATTCACTGGGTTCGGGTCCAAGATTGTATATTTCTAATACGTTCCCAGGTGATGCCAATGCTGCTGGTCTGAGGACCACACTTTGAATAGCAAGGCTCTAGATTATATAGACAAGAAAACACAAGTAATAACAGTACTGGTGTAATAATTGCTATGACTGGGCAAGAAGAGGGTATTTAGATTAGTTGTTGTTTTTCACTGCAAAACAACCTATATTCTGTTAAAGCACCTTTGCACAGATAATTTTTCTTTCTTTCACATTGATTTATAAAAGATTAGCATGCTATATTTAACTATATAAATACATATTTCTCTGAATCATGTCTTATGTTTTGCCCTTATTTAAATGATTATATGTTAGAAAGATGTATCTATTCTATATACAGGTGAATAAAGAACATCATAAAGAAGACATAAAGAAATATAATATTTTACCATAATGGGGAAAAAACAAAATAAGTCACTGAAATAGATTCTCCCAATTGTGAACAATACTTTTTTTTTTTATTATAAGTCAAGTTAAGAAATATTTTCCAGAAGTTGCACAAACAGACTAAACCACAGAAATAACATTATTTCAGATAAATGATCTATGGTCTTAGAGACTTAGTTTTGAAGGTAGAGATAGGGACAGGGAACAGAGAAAATTTCCTGAAGAAAGCGATTTTTAAGCTAAGACCTAACATAGGTAAGAATTAGCCAGGTCTGTGTGACTCTAATGTTTTTACTTTGAATTTGGAACAAGTTTTTGTTTTGTTTCATTTTGGTGTTCTGTTTGCTACAATACTTTATCTGAACAGAAACAAATATCCTTTGAAGAGAAACAATGTCAAGTTTATTAATTAGGGTTATGTTTAAGAATCTATCATAAAATACCTGTTAATTTATAATTTAGAGTCTAAACCTTATTGTAAGTGTGCCCATATGCAAAAAATAAAGAACTGGGAAGTCCAAGATTCATAAAAATAAAAACACTGTAAAATTTAGACATTAAACATTTTCTCTATTAGATATGTCCAATAAAGACCAAAAGAATATCTTAAAATTGACAAGGAAACAATACTTTTCTATTTCATAAGGATTGTTGGGAAAATTTAAAGAGATAATAATACATGCGAAGTGCTTACTTAGTAAGAGGCCTGGCATAAAGAAGAAAGTATAAGAAAGTAATGTGAGTTTTGATTTTTGGTTTCTACTTGAGATTCTTTAGTACTTTAAGAACAAGTTATTTTAAGGCCAATGTTATATAAAAATCATAATGTACACATTTTAATTTTGAGACAAAATTACTAATCATTTCAATAATTTGTTTTTAAGCACACTTCATTGGAGACTCATCAAAGATCATACACATTCAGAAATGGGCTGGGCTAGGAGTCTAGAATCTGGGTTTTCATTCAAGCCCCATTCTTTCCTTACTCTTTCACTTTAGGCCAATCATTTTAAAAAAGGGAGTTTTACTTGTTGCTGTATAAAGTGTGTTCTAGTCTGTATCAGCTTTATTGAGACTGCAATTGAAATGTATCTAAAATTCAAAGTAACGCTTTGCCATCAGGTTTTATTTAGTGAAGTTAATATTTGGTCATCAAATATACGTTCAATAGGAAATATTCTTTTATGAAACAGTTTCTATAGGTAATGCATTCATTTTAAAATACTGTACAAAATGAGTTTGAGATTAACAATATTTACAAAACTTCAAAATTTAATTATTTTTCAATGATCATAAAAGGATATATTAGAAACATATCTGTATAAAAATGATCTTTTCTTTTCCATATTTACTGATGTTCCTAAAAATTTAATTTTTTTTCTAACTTAGATTCTCTCCCCATGCAAACCTATTTACAGAAATGACATTGATGCCTCTTCTTAAGAGTAAACCACAATAAACATCATACTGGGATTTATTGGGCTTCAAAAAAAAAAAAAAAGATATAACTGCTTCATTGCAAGTAATAAGGAGGGACAGAGACAATAGAAAATAGTCCTGAGACCAGAATAACTTTGTTTCCATGATGTTCCATTTACAGTAACAATGAAAGGGGGTACAAAGGGGCTGCAACCCTTTAGTTACACTTTGATATTGTCAATTCACACTTTAGCCTTCATTTCCCATTTCCCTTTCCTCAAGGTATACATATAGAAGTTCTGGAGTGGCAATGTACTGAATCTTTTTGGGTTATACTGCTACCCCTAGTGTTGGCCCAAACTTCCTCAACTAGGGAAACTTGAAATGGGTGTATTGCTGGCTGGCTTTGCTTGGGTTTAATCTCAGCACTCTGAAGTACAAAGTGCACAAGACAGTTAATAGACCTGAGGTTTCATTCAGGTTTTGCTACCAAATTAACAGTGTGACTTTAGGCAAGTCACTTCACCTTTCAGTCATTCATTCATATCATCTTACCTGTTGATTAAAAACCAATTAGCCAGGTACTGATCTGGGTGCTGGGGATACACAGTTCCTACCCTAAAGTTCCTTATCTTGTAGTGGTAGTGACAATGGAAATGGTGGGACAGATAATAAATAAGAAAATAAATATGCATAACTTGTGAAAACTATGAAGGAAGGAAACCAGCAATGTGGTAGAGTGATAATAGGGTGGAGATGGTGTGTTTCTTGATATTGGGCATCTGAGATTTCTTTAAGTTGAACTGGATGCTAAGGGCTGTATAGAATTTGAAAGACGCGTTTTCTTCTTTTTGTTATTATGTTCTAGGAAGGCCTACCAATGCCTCTATTATTGGAATGAATGCAAATATGTTTAAATCGAGGGCTGCATCAATTTTCTACTGCCTGATTTTGAAATAATCCACATAAGAGGCAATACTAAATATTTTAGTGTTATTTGGGGGAGTAGTTGCTGGTCATTAAAGAAGAAAAAAACCCAATTTAAGAAAAAAAGCAACCTGAGGTGCTAGATTTTAACCCTATTCGCAAAAACAAAACCTTTTTTCTCATGGGCTCCAGGCAGGGTTCTAAGGAGTCCTGGGTTCCCTTGAACTCAGAGCAGCAACGTGGCTGTGCCTGACAGCGGCTAGGAGGGCACGGATCCCTAGAGCCCAGGGAGGCGGAGCCAGAGGCGGGGTGGACTGGAAGCAGTCACCTCAGCAAAGCGGCGGGATTTCCGCAGGGTGGGGGTTGGTGTCGCCCGGAAGAAAGGACTCCTGCTGCAGATGTCTTGTGATTACCTCAGAAGCCTTACTTCGCCAGTTGAAACTGCAGAAGAAAATAGGATCTAGCGAAATATGGCTACGGAGGGCCCTGCCACGTGTCGAATCCAGGTGGCAGAACATCCCAGGTGGGGAAGAGGAGATACCACGGTTTGGGATCTCCTGGATTGGCAAAGTGCCGATGGTGTCCAGGGCTTTTGGCTCTTCACTGGGGCTGCTTTTGCCCCCGGGGGCGGACAGAATCCTAGGAATATTATAAAGCCGTGTGGCTGGGCTTGCAAGAAAGAGCACACCGCACTTTCCACCTTGGCTACTACCAGGGATGTGTTCTGTTTCAGTCATGCAGATCCTTCTTTTCCCTTTCTTGCTGAAGGTGGCACACTCTTCTGCAGGGCTTTAGCAAAAATACCCAAATTAACTTTGAACCTCTTCTCTCTTTGTCTTGCCTGCCAACTTAGAGTAGTTTTTAAGGTCCCTTTTCTAAAATATTCATTGAAAACAATCAAACACTCAAAACGAAACAAAAAACCCTTGGTCTCTGCATCCTTTTAAACAAATGGAATCTATGAATTGTCACTGTGGGAATTAATCTGCCGCCAGTACCTAACTACAGAATAACTGAACTACAGAATAACTAAAAGCTTAGTGATACCTAGTGGAGGATCTTTTCATTTAAGGATGTCTTGCAGACACTTTGTAGGAATACTTCATTCTGACACAGGACTGAATCTCTTAGTATGAAGTCTATAACCGGCTACAATTTTTTCTAAGGGTGATTTCTCTCTCCCTTTGCTGTTTCTAATTTTTACTTTTTTTCCCCCGTGTTAACTTTTTTCTCTAACATTATGTCCTCAAGCTCTCTCTACTTCCTGGTATATGACTGTCATGTGACAGTTGACAATATAATTTACTAAAACTTGAGAATGCTTTTACACCATTAAGCTATCAAACAATGGGTCTTTAGTTACCAGAAAGAAACATACTTTTTTATTATGGAGATCAACATTGCTTTTAGATTACTTGTGAATGTCTCTGGATGTCATTATATTCTCTGTTGCCCTTATGTATTTGAATGAATTAAGGATATTTTGTTAAAGACATGCTTCGAATAAGATTCATGAGGAATTTGTTACATGAAAATAATCTGTCACCTTGTAGTTTAGTCTTTTATATAAAATATATCTATAAATTTCTTCTCTTTTATGATTTCAATCATAATGCTCAATATTTCTATAGTTACCCTGCAGGGGAGGGAGAATGATGCTAACATATTAAAAACAAACTGTTTATAAAATTTCTTTAGAGTTTCTTGCCTTTTTGTGACTTTCACAGTGTTCATTCATGTAACAAATGCTAGCCACAGAAGAGATCATAATAGCAGTTGGATGAGTTTGTTCTCTGTCATTTTCTTGTTTTTCACTTGTGCATGCAGTGTGATTGTCAGTGTCAAGCAATGTTTCAGCCACTTATTCATTCTAGCAATGGTGAGTTCAGTTAAATCTAGATAGTGTATCTATAAATTCACCTAGCTGCTCATATGTTACAACATGTTGAAAGGAAAAAAAAATGCACCAGAGCATCAAGGTCAGACAGTCTTCTTGTGGAACTCCTGGTCTTTCTTCAGGATGCCTCTTCAGCTTTACAGGACATATAATCTTCTGAGTAAAGGCATTAATCAACCATGATATACATTTTAGTAAACAACATCATTTTTATTCTTTTTATATAAAATCAAATAGAAGTAGAAGCTCTAATATTTTTTTCTCATCCCAATCTTTCATGTATCCTGTACTGTAAGACTACTTAAAATTCACTATTCTAGTTTTCTTTGCAGCGTTCTCTCTTCTCTTCCTTCTTTTTGTGAAATTGTTAGATTAGTATTATTTTTTGTAACAGCTTTATTGAGCTATCATTCACATACCAAACAGTTAATCTGTTAAAGGTTTACAGTGAAATGGTTTTTAGTATATTCACAGGATTGTACAACTGTCACCATAATCAAAGTTAGAACTTTTTCATCACCCCACAAAGAACCTTGCATTCTTTAAGCTATCACCTCCTCTCCACCCCTACCCTAATCCAGAGCAATCTCTAATGTACTTTCTGTCTCTATAGATTTACTTATTCTGGAGGTTTGAAATAAATGGAATAATTTAATATGTAGTTTTTGTGACTGGCTTCTTTCACTTCCTGTAATATTTTCCACATTGTAACTTGTTATCAGTATGCCATTCCTTTTTATAGTTGAATGGTATTCCATGGTATGGATATACCACATTTTGTTTATACATTTGCATCAGTTGATGGATATTTGGATTGTTTCTACTTTTTGGCTCTATGAATAATGGTGCTTTATGAATGCATTCTTAATAGGAAAGTTTTGGATTATTTAAAAGAATTTTCAGTAAAGCCTGGAAATCCCTTTCTTCACTATACTCTCTGATTCCTATCCTGTGCTGCCAATTCCCTTCTGAGAAGTTATCACTTTGGCTTGTATCCTTGTAATATCATTTTATCCTTATAGTATCATTGAATCCTTATAATATCATTGTTACCATTTTTTATGAAAATGGTGTATTCATGTAATATAATGTAATATAAGAATCAGTATAAGAATCATGTTTGTTTCTGTCACTTTTTTCACTTAATATTTCTCAGAGATTCTGGCATATCACTCCATATAGATTTATTTCACTGTTTTAAGGGCTGAGAGTATTTCATAGTATGAACATTATTTATTTAATCACTCAACTATTAGAGTGTACATTTAAATTTTCAATTTTTCATTCTTACAAACAATGCTATAAGAAGGACTTTTCTACATATGTCTTTGAGCATTTTTGTGAACATTTCTTTAAATGCTTACATGGAAATAGAATCAGGGCCAAAAGTAATGAACATTTAAAATTTTGATAGTTTCTGCCAAATGGCCCTGCAAAAAAAAATGTTGTTAGATTATCTATTTCTTGTTAGTTTTCAGAAGCTCTTTACATATATATGTATTTTTTGTATGAACATATGGATTTTTGGATATAAACTCTTTGTTATTTTATATATAATGTAATATTATTCCCAGTCTAGCACTTTTCCTTTGACTTTATGATATATTTTGTTGTGTAGATATTTTATATTTTATGCAGTACAGTGTTGAATGTTAGTACCCTTGTCTTGATTCTGATTTTAATGGGGACGTTGCTAACATTTTGTCATCAAATATGATGTTAGCTGTAAGGGCATTTCCTTTTCTAGCATGTCAGAAGCTTTAAAAAAAATTTAATATGTAAAAAAATTTAAAAATTAGTAATAGCTGTTGAATTTTACAGTTTTTCTTGCATATTTTGAGAGAAGCATGGAGTTATAGAGTTTTCCTTTTTATTCCATTGGAATAATGCATTTAATCAACAGAGTTCCTCATACTACCTTCATATTTCTAGAATAAAGTCTGGTCACTTATAAAATAATGTATGATGAATTAAATTTACCAGTGTTTTATTTAGAAATTTTCTATCTTCACAAGTGAGAGTTTGCTCTTTGAGGCTTTTATTAAGTTTTAGCATCTGGGTTATATTGGCCTCACAAAATGAATGCTTTCTATAGCTTCTATTGTTAACAACCATTTATAAAAGCAAAGGATCATCTTTCTTTAAGGTCTTGAGAGAACTAATGACATTTTCTGGGTCTTATTAACGGGGTTATTTCTGACCACATTTTCTGTTTTTTTTTCCTGTTCTTTTTCTCTTCCGTCAATTTTCAGAAATTTGTATTTTCCTAGGAAAATCATCTCTTTTGTATAGATTAAAAAATAAGATCTCTTTTGAATCTATAGTTATCTTTTATTTCTAATATTGATTTTATGTGATGAGACTCAGAAAAGTTTTTTTCTATATTATTATTTTTATCAAAGAACCTGTTTGTAAATTTTTGCTATTTTCCCCTTAGTTTATTAAATTCTCTTGCCTTTTAATTCATTTCTTCTTTCTTTATTGCTTTTTTTTGCTAGCAATAAAGAAAATGATATGTGTATAGTAATTTTTATTATTTCTTGTTTTCTTATATTCATTGAGGCTAGAAGGTTTTCTCTGAGTACGGTTATAGTTGCATCTCATAAGTTTTGATATACAAATCACTCATTTTTGTTTTTTCTAAATAATTGTAATTTTGGCTTTATTTCTACTTTCCCTCAGTGTTATCTTTTGCTCACTTATTTGTTCTCTAACC
This sequence comes from Pteropus vampyrus, assembly GCF_000151845.1. Taxonomy (NCBI): domain Eukaryota; kingdom Metazoa; phylum Chordata; class Mammalia; order Chiroptera; family Pteropodidae; genus Pteropus; species Pteropus vampyrus. The sequence goes on from NW_011888800.1 coordinate 13,077,953, forward strand.
CTTCATCCTATTATTCGGCCCATCTACTATTTTTATTTTTACCATCAGGATTTTATTTTCCAAGATCTCTAATATAATTATTGTTGTATTTTTACATTTAAATTTCTGATCTAGGAGAATATATTGTGATGGAAGAAGCAAAGTAGGGATTAAAATTGCCCTTCCTCCCCCAATGGCAATTATCCACACTTTGAATACCATTTTTAACATATGTTAAATTCTCAAATATAATTTTATAATAATGACTAATAATTATTACATGCTTATAAAATCTTCAAAACAAAACTTTGCAGTTATTTCTATTATTATGCTCAATACGTAGTTGAGGAAAGTGAGAGATAGAACAACTCATATAAATTACCATAATAAGGGAGGAAAAAATTTTCCTCTATCCTGTTAAGTTTCGTAGGTGGGTCCTGTAAATTAAACTGATAAAAGACAGATTAACAGGAGAAAATGTTTATTTCTCATGCACATGGGCTTTACAGAAAAGATGTGAAAACCAAAAGAAGTTGCTAGGTCTGGGAGCAACATTTTAACAAAGGATGATAAATTGTGAGAAGTGACTAGATAAAGGGGTAGGGGTCTGGGTTTCTAGGGATGGGAAGTTGTGGAAAGGTGACTGTGTGGGGGAAACTAATGGAAAATAAGAATTATTTTAGTAAGGTTTGTTTATGTAGACTCAAGTCATGAGGTCTCAAGTCATAAGAGTCATCTCTTGGTATGGGGATAGACAGCTTCTCAAAGGGAAAAAATTTATGCCAAGCTTTTAGGTGGCTAGAGAGAGGGTAGAGAGCTCCTTCTGTGTCTGCTATTTCTTAATTGCCTTACGCTCAAAATAATCCTCATGCCAAATGGCATATTTTGGAGTGGCACATTTTGATCCTCTTCACCATAAACACACATATTCACAACAAATTATTCTTAAATTAGTATTAAAAATTTATATTTTATGTAATGCCATGAGCGATTATCCTGATATTAATGAGAAAACAGAGGCACAAATAGGATAGAAGACTTGTCTCAGGTCATAATGACAAACTAAAGATACATGTTTTGTCTCCTGAAATTTTAATTTATTCTTCTCTGTAGTTAGCCATTTGTTCACCCTAGGGTCCTCTGAGAATGAGTCCTTATGGTAAAATCAATTTCATTCACTACAGTCATAATTTTGTTTCTCAAGTTCTGTTACTAAATTGCTGTTAAAAAAATCTTACGTCAAAAGATCATTCACAGCACCAGATTCAGCAATTTATGTGATGATATTTTGGCCAATTCTGCCTTTAACAATGTAATCTTTGTAGGAGCTCTTATTTTCATATTAAAACTGCTCATTGTACTCTTTTTTGAGGGCATACTTTAAGTGACTACATTTTAAGAGATGGAGTCTGGCTGGTGACTAGCTGAGAGTGATAAAAATGCAGCTACTCCCCCAATTACAGCAAAACTGCTTCATTATTATAGGATTAGGTATGAAGTTTAGAAAAACACTGTACACATCAGTTCTTTCTATTCTTAGAAAAAGTGCTTTCCTTGTTTTTTTTTCATAGCCTCTGCACATTTGAATTTCAAAGGCAAGGAATGTTGTATGGTAAGCCTGTTGTGAAGGAGCAGTTACAGTAAGGCATGGTCCGCTGTCTTCTTGAGGTAGTCTGGGAAAATAACACAAAATTTAATAACTCAAAATCATTTTGTTAAAATATTTTAAGAGACTGATTATAACATTGCTGTTAGTATTTCATCTTTTTTCTTTGGTATGTGTTTGCAGTGCTTATAAAAGCAAATTAACAATGATTCAAGTTAGCAGAACTTGAATTTATTTCTATGTACGATTTTCATAAGCAGAAATAACATTAGCCCCTATTGTAGCTAGTGGAGTTATATAAGCCAGAAAACTTCTCCCTCTTGCCCACATCTAATTGGTCACCAATTCTTGTGGATTCGACTTTCTTAATTTAATTTTTACCCTTCTCTATCTCCACCACTAATGTACCCTCAGGATTTCTTTCTAGGTTAACTACAATGGCTTCCTATTGGATTTTTTTTTTTTTTTTTTCTGCCTTGTCCTCCTATGACCCATTTTCCACACACTTCCCAGGAAACTTTTGCAAGAGGGAAACTGATAATATCACTCTATCTTTAAATATTTGTTCACATCCCTTGGCTATGTGTTAAAAGCCAGATTCTTCAACTTGGCATATAAAGGCCTTTATGATCTGGGACTTGATTACCACTAGCCTCTTTTCCTATTTTTCTCTTTTGATGTATTTGAAACCCTAATTATAATTTTCTGAATGCAGCATGCTGGGCCTTTTCATTTCATTTACCTAGAATGTGTCACCCCATCCCACTTGTCTGACATCATTCTTTACAATTCATTTTAAGAGATTGCCTCTTGGAGAAGCCTTCTCTAACTTTTTCTTCCCCTTCTAGATTTATCTTAGCATACACATTCTCCCATAGTAGGAGCTAAATAGCTTTTCCCTGTACTCCAAGAAGACTGGCTTATTACTCTATTGTCACTCTGTATTGTACTTTTTAGCTCACCTATCTTTCTCTTTTGCCAGACTTTTATATTCCTAGAGACCAAGGACTATTATTAATCTCCTTTTGAAATAGAGTACTTAGTAAAGCATCAGCACATTGTTTAAGAAAACTTTTTATTTTAAAATAATTTCAGACTTACAGAAAAGTTTTCTGTAAGTTCAGACTTACAGAAAAATTACTGTATGCTCTTCTCCCAGATTCACCAAATGTTAACATTTTTTGTAATTACTTTATTGTTCTCTCTCTCTCATAAATTTTTTCCTAAACAGTTCAAGATTTAGGTTGAAGACATGAAGACATGATACCTCTTTAACTTTAAATACAGGAGTGTGTTTCCCAGAAAAAAGGACGTTTTCTAACATAATCAGAATACAATGATCAAAATCAGGAAATTAATATTAATAGAATATTATCTAATTGGCAGAACTCAAGTGCACCAATTATCCCACTAATGTCTTTTATAGCAAAAAACATTAATAATAGTAATATTTTTTTCTTGGTCAGGGTTCTATCTAGGACACATGTTGCTTTTAGTTGTTTTTAAAAACTTTTATTTTTTGGTGGGAGGCAGTTCCTCAGTCTTTGTATTTCATGATCAGTTATTTTATAGAATATCCCTCAATTTGGGTTGCAGGAAAAAATTGTGGAAAACATTGAAATGGACCAAAAGTAATCTTTATGGGTATCTCCAAGGAGAACCAGAATTAGCTTGACATACCTATCATCCAGATTATCTGATTTCTATATGGCTCTGAGCCTTATATTCAAGCTCTTTCACAGCTCTTTATGTCATAGAAAACTGATAGCAATGCAAATGATTCTTGTCCATAGAAATTGCAAATTGTGTTTGGTGGAATACATTTGATTGTTGTGGCTTGCTATTAACCAGTTTTTCTGTCTATTTATGAGTTCATTTCAAATTCCTTATTTGACTATATATGAGGAGTACTTTGGATTCTTCTAAATAATTATATTATGGTTTTGTCATTAATTAATGAGATAAAATCTTTTTTTAATGAGATAAAATCTTTAAGACATGTTTATGTCTGTATGAGTCATGATTATACTTTTAAAAATTTTCTCTTTTAATAGTTTATCTAAGTATTTCTTCGTGATTAGACTCACTTTATTTTTGGTAGGAAAACTACAAAAAAGTAATTTTGTTTTCTCAGTACATCATATCAGGAGGCACATGGTATCTATTTGTCCCATTACCAACGCTATTAACTTGAATCACTTGGTTAAGGAGACACTACCTGGTTTTCCCACTGTAAAGTTACTATTATTTCTTCTGTAATTAGTAGGTATCTTTTGGTGAAATATTTTAAGAAGATGTTAATATTCTGTTTCATGTCAAACTTTAATTTACTGGTTTTAGCATACATTGATGATCCTTGCTTGAGTCAATTATTATTATAATGGTCACCAAATGGTGACTTTTTTGTTTTTTTAAATATATTTTTATATTTATTATTTGTCATTCCAGTGTAAGGAAGTGTTTTTCCTTTTCCATTTATTTGTGTCAGTGTGGATTTATTGATTTTTACTTTACTTTATGGGTTATAGTATGTTACCTTTTTACTATTTTGATGCTCAGATTATTTCAGATTTGGGCAGTAAGAACCTCCTTATGTGGGTCTCTGTGTCCTTCTGACATGTTTCTGTCATTGTTTCAGCCCTTCCTTACTTTCTAGCACAGCAAGATGTGCCAGATTTATGTCCATGAAAGAACTTCCAAACCTACAGAAAAATTTTATGAGTTTATTTAACTTTTTAAATCTTCTCTGTGCTTAGCTATACTCTTGTGTCACTTAAGGGGTTACAGTATTGTTTATTTATTGGGTGTTTACTTCTCTGTTTCCAGATTGCTAAAGCTAAAAGAGACATTTAACTCTAAGTTTGGATCCATTCCCAAGTTTTATGTTCGAGCACCAGGAAGAGTCAACATAATAGGTATTTCGAAAGTCCCTTCTCTTAATTCTTTCGTCCTTTGGTAAAATACAAATTTTTGTTAATGCATTATTTTCTTAATATTTTCCAGGAGAACTGAAAAAATAGAATATTTTACATATTTCTGCTACAGCAAGGCAAACTTTTGCATAAGGAACACATTATACTTTCACCTTTCCCAGTTTATGTTATTAATGTTAATTTTGCCCATTCATTTAAAAAAATTATAAATTTGTTGGAATCTGAATATTATATTGTTTCATGAGAGATGAAAATATTTTTGTGTGCTGCAGGTTAAATTGAGTGATTTTGGTGGTTTTACATTTATTTATTCATTGGATTAGAGGAATACTAGGAAACCAGTATTCTTGCTTTTAATAGTGTGGTGACCTGAAGAATGAGTATGTTTTATTGAGAGAAGATGAGATGGGGAACTGAGAAAAATCCAGGAGTCAAAGGAGGATTAAAATGAAAACTTTTTATAATGGAAAATGTGAACATCCAAAAAAGTAGTTGGAGTAGTATAATGAAATCTTATGTACCCAACATCCAGCTTCAATTATTATCAACTCAGGCGATCTTATTTTATTTTGAAGCAAATAAAGAGAATTTTAAAAATATGAGATATTTGAGTAAGGTTAAATGAGAAGGAGGGAAAACGAAGTAAACCCAGTGGCGCGCGAGAGAGATTGAAGACATCTGAGAAGGGAGAAACTAATGGAGCAGAATTCCCAAGAAGACAAGCGAGCTGGTATCTAGAGCTCAGGAAGAGGGCCACTTTGACTCTTTTAACAGAAGGCAAGAAAGAAAAGGATGTAGTTTGATGTAGGTAAATATATAATTTTTGAATAGAAAGTTGAGGGAGTTCTTGTAGAAGAGAGTTGGAGGGATTGGAAGTTTAAGAAGGCACAAAATTCGAAATAGCCTTGTGAAGAATGGGAGAGGGAAAAGACTAGAACAACAAAAGCTTTGCCGGGTAGCTTTGTGATCTGGTTTGAGCTGGAGACCATAGAATTGTAGCAATACCAGTCTGCAAAGTTTTCATTTTTTTCTGTCTCAGCTAATCTAGGTTGCCTGTGTTTGATCTAAGTTTGGGGTTTTGTTTTGGATAGAGGTAACAGAAGAATGACAAGGCATCAGGAAGTTGATGATATTGGCAGGAGAGCAGGTAAAGTAATGAACTCTGGAATCTATGCTGGGTTGAAAAAGAAAGAGATAGTAGGAAGCTTGTCGGGTGGGAGTGGGATGGGCAAAGAACTGAGTCTGGAAAACAGGAAAGTGAGATAAACTGTAATAGAAATGGCAGGATGGGAAGTTCGATATTTGAAACTAAAATTTCATAGGTAGAAAAGTTCCAGGTGATAAGGTCTGTGGCCATTGCTGGATTTGTCAATGCCATGGAAGTAAGCAGAGCAGAGGGGAAGTCGTGTTTTTTTGAGGTCAAGGAATTAGGAAGCTGGGACCTAAGACTAGGTTGTTTACCTGGATGTTGTTCAGGTTATTGCAGGACTGGGATGGAGAGGGCTAAAATGAGATGATAAGGTCTTCAGTGAAGAACAGAGTATCTAAGAGCCTTAGATGAAAGTGATGAGGAGAGAATGTGGCATGAGCCGTGAAGAACAGGGGGACAGAAAAAAGGCCTGGAAATGGTGGAGTGGAAGGAGAACATCAACAGCTCCTTGCTGTTGCTGAGAGAACTGCAAAGAAGCCATATCCTCAGAAGAGAGCCAAGTTTTGCTTAGTTTTGGGTGTAAGGTTTCCAAATTAAGGATTTTCTTGACAAGTAATTCTTATTCTAGTAAATTTATTGACTGTTTTCTGATTTAAAATGGGAGGTATTATGTTCCGATGTAGTTAGCTTAGTTAGTGCTTGGGATGAAATTAATTTCAGTGTTTATTAAAAAGCATTATTATATTTTCGTTAAATATGCAGAATGTAATCATCTTCATATCCTTACTTGCCAGGAGTTCCTGTTCCCTTCATGCCCCTCACTTGGGTATTTCCATCAGTTTTGACAAAGGGAGGAATGTCAGGAGGCTGTCATCCACACTGCAGCCTTCCCAACAGAATCTGGTGCCCTCCTAGATTTCCCCTTGTTTAAATATGTTTTCTACTTGTGAACCACTGTTTTGTGTAATATTGTTTTCTTGAAGAAAATTGGAGAGAAAGACAACTTTGGAAACCATTTCTTCATTTGTCATTGTCAATCCAGAAAAATAACCCTTTATTATTATTATTGCTTTTTATTTTGTTATTTCAATGGACATGTCAGTGTAGAAACAAGACTTGCTACCTGTAATAATATGTAGAATAATATTTATTTTAAAATATAATTATGCAGTTTAATTGCCTTCCATTCATTTTGATCTTAACTGATCAATGTCTGCCATAGGAACAATCAGATATAAGAATCTGTTTTTGGTGAATATAAATGAGCTTGCTTAACCCATCTTTCTTGAATTGTTATTTTGTATTTAAATGTTATGAATAACAACCTTGAGTTTAAATGATAATTTGGAGAAGACATTATGGTATAATAGAAAAAAAATTCCTCTTGGTATTTCATAGAAGAATTAGAAAGAATAGTTTCCTTCCTATATTTGCTTATTACATATAAAGTAGTACAGATTAAATATTCTTTTTCTAGCTTTTCTTTATCCTAGCTATGTGTAGCACATTCAACACAATGTACTAGTACCAGTGTAATTTGTTAGGTATTTGGTTAGTCCACAAAAAATGAAGCAAAGATCCTCACCTTTAGTAAGCTCATTCTCAAGGGAGGAAGAGAATGGGACTCACATAATGTTAATATAAGGGAGAGTGTGCTAAAGGCTTCAATTGTTCATATATTAAAAATTAATACAAAAATCAATAGAGAAAGGAGATAACGCTTTTCTTGATGTTCCATATAACTAGTCACATAACATAAACATGATCATTATGAATTAGAAAATGGGAAAAAAACTAGTGAAGTTTTAAAGAACTCTAAACATTAACAGAAACTAATAACATATATTTATGCTAACAGAATTTCCTGGCTCAGATGTCTGGGAGAAAAAGAAAACTGAATCACTTTCTGCCCATAGTATTTTTACTTTTTGTTAAAACCTGGCTGTTGGTCAAGCTTTTTCTGTGTATCAACTGGAGTTTCTCTTTCATATACTATCAGTGATAAAAAATGCTTTCTCTTTTTTTCTAGGAGAACATATAGATTACTGTGGATATTCTGTTCTTCCTATGGCTGTGGAACAAGATATGTTAATAGCTGTGGAACCTGTGAAAACACACACTCTTCAACTGGCCAATACAAATCCCTTGTACCCGTGAGTATTTAGGATTGCTAGTGTGTGTGTGTGTGTGTGTGTGTGTGTGTGTGTGTTTATATTTGTACCCACATGAATTCTTTAGGAGACATCAAATTTATAATAAATATATTTTTTTCCTTTTTAGGAATGATTTAATTTATTAAAACATTGTATCTGACTTCCAAAACAATCTAAGGCTACTATTTAATATTTGTTTATTTTGTTCATTTGCTCACTCATTTAAGAAACATTTTAGGAACACTTACCATGTGTCCGACATTGTTTTATCTTTATAGAAAGATGAAAAAAACTATGTCCTTGCCCAAAAACTATGTCTATTGCGGTAACTATTTCCAGCAAAGTCAGGGCTAGCTAATTCTCTTGTCATAGTATTTTACCAGGCTGTATTATTATCATCTGCTTACTTGCCAGTATCTCCCCTCCTCTTCCCAGTAGATTACAAGTTCTATGAGTTCAGATACTGTAGCTGCCTCTCTTCTTCAGTGCTGTCAAACACAGTCTGGTACATAATAAATGTAGATTTCTAGTACGTATGCTTTATTAAGTTAAGGACTTCCTTTTTTGTTGTTTTTTTAAAATTCTTAGTTTGCTAAGATTAAAAAAATCATTAGTGGGTATTGAGTTTTATGAAATGTCTTCTCAGTCTTGAAGATCAGTTTTAAAAAAATGTCATAATTTACATTGATGGATTTTCTATTGAACTGTCTTTTCATTCCTGGGATAAGCCTTATTTGCTTATAATATATTACGATGTATTAAAACAATAATTAAAAAAATGATTTCGGCACATAATTGGCACATTATATTTTTGGACTGTTGTTTATTGGACATTTTGCCTGCAGTAATGTTTGTTTATTCTGCAAATATTTTATGAGTGCTTTTGATAAGATACTATTAACCAGGTTATATAAGATATAGAAATTCCCTACTTTTAAGTGGAACTTATTGTATAAGATCCTTTTTATTTTCTATTTATTTTGCATAATTAAGACTATATCTTATGTACATTTCGAACCCTTTAAAGAAAACCTTTATCTCAAATGCAATTTTGTGTCGTTGTAAACATTTAAAACTGAATGCATAATAATTTTTCACACTGATTTACTCAAATTCACTTAACCATTCCCACCATGATGTACATGTGGTTTCAGTTTCATTTTATTTCCTTTTTTTCATAAAAGCAGAGCCTGAGACAGACTTGGTTGAAGGTAGAGTATTTGGGAAATGATCCCAGGGGAGCAGTAGTGAAAGAGCATGATTAGGGAAGCAGAGGTGAATTATTAAGGCGGGTACCTCTGCTTTATTCCATTAGGACCCTTAAGAAGTATGCAGCATCCCTCCAAGAGTTCCTTACATGTTGTGTAGCATTCATGGCATGGATATACCATAATTTATTTATCTATTCACCACTGATGGGCAGTTAGATCATTTCCAGTTTTTGGCTATTAACGAATAATGCCACTAAGAATATTTGTGAATCTGTATGTGGATATATGTTTCATTTTCCTTGGTTAAATACCTAAGAGTGGACTGTTTGGGTTTACTTTTTCAGGAATTTGCCTGTTTTCCAAAGTGGTTGTACCATTTGCATTCCCATCATCAATTTGTGAGAGTTCCAGCTGATCCACATCTTTGCTAACTTGTCTTTTTAAATGGTAGCCACTCTCATAAATGTGTAGTTGTAGCAAACTGTGCTTTTTAATTTTAATTTGTCTAACTAATGATGTTGAACATTTTCTCATATATTTGTTATCTATGTATCTTCTTTGTTGAAAGGTCTGGCTAAATCTTTTGCCCATTTTCAAGTAGGTTTTTCATCTTTTACTGACATGTGAGAGTTTCTTATATATTATAGATACAAGTCCTTTGTTAGATATATGCTTTACAAAATATTTCATCCAGTCTGTGGCTTGAATTTTTATTTTCTTTACTATGTCTTTTGAAGAAGAATACTGTTTGTTTTTGATCAAGTCTTACTTATTGATTCTTTTCATTCACAGTATATAGTTTTTGACTCTATTTAAGAAACCTTTGTCAAACCCCTGGCCATTAAATTTTTCCCTATGTTTTCTTCCAGAAGTTTAATAGTTTTAGTTTTTACATTTAGGTCTATGATGAATTTTGAGTCAATTTTTGTATGTGGCATGAGATCAGGGCCGAGGTTTATGTTTATTTTTTTTTGCATATGGCTATCCAATTGTTTCTCACCATTTGTTGGAAAGATTATTTTTCTCATTGAATTATCTCAACACCTTTGTTGAAAAGCAATTATTAATATAGGTATGGAATTATTTCTGGACTCTATTCTGTTTCATTGATGTATTTGTCTATCTTTATGTCAATAATGCACTATCTGAAAACTGCAGCTTTATAAGAAGTCCTGGACTCAGGTAGTATATGTCTTCTAATATTGTTTATCTTCTTAAAATTTGCTTTGGCTATTCTAGATCTTTTG
>NW_011888800.1:13088738-13095520 GCF_000151845.1 Pteropus vampyrus
TGTAAGTGAATTCACATGGCATTTGTCTTTCTCTTTCTGACTCATTTCACTTAGCATAATACCCTCTAAGTCCATCCATGTTGCTGCAGCAGGCAAAATTTCATTCATTTTTTTTGGCTGAGTAATATTCCATTGTATATATGTACCACTTCTTCTTTATCCATTCATCTATTGATGGACACTTAGGTTGTTTCCATATCTTGGCTATTGTAGATAATGCTGCAGTGAACATGTGGATGCACATGTCTTTTTGAATTAGTGTTTTAGGTTTCTTGGGATAAATACCCAGAAGTGGAATTACTGGGACCTTCATTTTTTTTCTTCAGGTTTTAAAACTTTTTATTTGTGTATTTAAAAAAAGTATGCATTCCAATAATTAAAATCATTTGAACAACAACAAAAAAAATCTGGCACTCTGATTAAACTGCATTTTACAGTCTGCAAGAAACCTTGGACCAGCTTGGTTTTTACTCTAGATTTCACTGTCTTCTCATCCAGATTCTGCCTTCAACAACATGCAAGTTCTTTTCCTTCCCTGCAAGCCAGACAGGCAGATAAGAGAGGCAGGTATGGCCTTTGTTGTCAGCAATTCTTTGATGTGAAAAGGGGCCGCACAGTCAGTTATACTTGATCCAGTTTCTTTGCATCTTACAAAGTTAAATAGCTAAAAGAAGTAAAATAAGAAAGCAATGCTTGAGGAATGTACAGTTTATATTTTTGGTATATGCCTCATTACGATTTGCCTGCTTCTTCTCCTGTTCAGTTGTTTCTTTTGAAGGCAGTGAATTTTTCTCTTGCATTTCTAGTGTATTCAATTTCAACTTATTGAATTTCTCAATCTCAGTTACATTGGGTTTGTCAGTCATGGTTGCAGAAGAAGTGGACAGAGGTGCACAAAAGAATCATCTGCTCAGTGGCAGTTGCCAAGTGCCACTGGGTCCTTCTCTATCTCTTGTTACATCTTTTGTTTTAAAGTCTGTTTTGTGTGGTATAAGTATTGCTAACCCAGCTTTTTTTTTTTTTTCATTTCCATTTACATGAAATATCCTTTTCCATACCTGGACTTCTCAGTTTTGTGTGTCTTTCAATCTGAAGTGAGTCTCTCATAGGCAGCATTGTTTTCTTATCTATTCAGCCACCCTGTCTTTTAATTGGAACATTTAATCCATTTATATTTAAAGTAATTGTTGATAGATATGTAATTATTGACATTTTATTATTCATATCTTTGATTTTTTTTTTTTTTTCTTAAAAAAGTCCCTTTAACTTTTTTGTAATGCTGGTTTATTGGTGATGAACTTCTTTAGCTTTTTCTTGTTTGGGGAGCTCTTTAGCTCTCCTTCAATTCTAAATGATAGCTTTGGTGGTTAGAGTAATCTTGGTTGTAGGTCCTTGCTTTTCATCACTTTGAGTGTTTTGTGCCAGTCCCTTCTGGCCTGCAAAGTTTCTGTTAAGAAACCAACTGACAGGCTTATGGGAGCTCCCTTGTAGATAACTAATTACTTTTCTCTTCTGCTTTTAAGATTCTTTCTTAGTCTTTAACCTTTGGCATTTAATTATAAGGTGTCTTGGTGTGGGGCCTGTTTGAGTTCATCTTGTTTGGAGCTCTCTGCACTTCCTAGACTTGTATGTTTATTTCCTTTGCCAGATTAGGGTCATTTTCCATCATTATTTCTTGAAATAGGTTTATCAATTCTTTGCTCTCTCTCTTCTTCTGGTATGCTTATGATGCGAATGTTGTCCCAGAGGTCTCTTAAACTATCCTAATATTTTTGGAATTTTTTTCTGTTCTGATTGGGTATTTTTTGCTACCTTATTCTCCAAATCACTGATTTCATCCTCTGCTTCATCTAATCTGCTGTTGATTCCCTGTAATGTATTTTTCATTTCAGTAATTGTATTCTTCTCTGCTTACTGATTCTTTTTTACGTTTTCTATCTTTTTGTTAAAGTTCCCCCTGAGATCATTGAGCATCCTTATGACCAGTGTTTCAAACTTTGCATCTGGTAGATTGCTTGTCTCCATTTTGTTTATTTCCTTTTCTGGAGCTTTGTCCTATTCTTTCATTTGAGACATGTTTTTTTGTCTCCTCATTTTGGCTGCCTCCCTATGTTTTTTTTCCCCGTGTTTGTTTCTATGTATTATGTGGAGGGGCTATGTCTCCTAGACTTTGTAGAATGGCCTTGTATAGTAAGTATCCTGTGGGGCCCAGTGGCACAGTCTCCCTGGTCACCTGAGCTGGGTGCTCCAGGTCTGTCCCTTGTGTGGGTTGTGTGTGCCCTCCTACTGTAGTTGAGTCTTGATTGCTGTTGGCATGTCAGTGGGAGGGATTGACCTTCAGGCTGATCAGTTGTGAGGACTGGCAGTGACTACAATGAAGGAGCTATTGTTCAGGGGATGACAGTAAGGACCAGGATTTACTTTAGTGGGGCTCCGATGCCTACTGAGTCTGCCTTTTGGGTATGTGGTTTGTGGAGGTGGTTGGGTGGTGCTCTGGTGTGATCTGAAGATGGACACTGGGTGTATTGGTTCTGGGACTTCTTGTGAGAGGCTCTGTTGCAGGCCAAATTCAGCCACACCTATGCCATCCGCAGGGCCACCTGGTATGAGCTACGAAGAGATCTGCAGATGGTTGCCACTTGTGCTGGGCTTGGAGGTGTCTGGGAGAGGCTAAGCTGTGAACTGAGGCCATCTGCTATTAGTGTTGGGCTTGGGGCTGCTTAGCAAGGGTACAGGGTGTGCTGAGGGCAGATGCTATTTTAGGGGTTGTGAACCTTTAATAGGTTTTAGAAAAGTCCACAGCATAAGGCAATACAGGCCATTTGTATGGAAGAGCCACTGGAAGCAGCTTGGGTGAGCCTATAAGCTGGGTGGGACAGGGTCTCAGGGAATCACCAGGGTAGGGCGAACAGTATTAGCCAGGTTGATGGAGACTCATATATGGCACCCACATGTGCATTCAGGCTGGGTTGGGAGAGGGTTCAACAAAAGAACAATGGCTTCTGCCAGTGCTTCTGTCTGGGAGAAATCTGTCCCTTCAGCCCTCACTCTGAAGCCAGACAATTCAGTTTCTCCTCAGATGTTCCTGGCACCTTTTGAGCTGCTGCCTCAGCATTGGAGCTCAGAGTTAGTGAGTTAGTGAGTTCTTCAGTGAGTGAGTTCGTCAGTGAGTAAGTTCATGCATGGGCCCTTTAAGAGGAATGCCTGAGACTCCTGCCACTCTCTGTCTCACTCAGCCACAATATCTGCTGTTTTTCACAGCCAGAATTTGTAGAGACTTCTCTTCCCAGCACTGGAATCCTGGGCTGGGGAGCCTGGTGTGTGGCTGAGACCCCTTGCTCCTTGGGGGGATACCTCCACAGCTAAAATACCCCTCCTAATTTTTAACCACCACATGTGAGTGTGGGACCAGATCATTTGAGTCTCAGCCCCTCCTACCAGCCTTGATGTGGCTTCTTCTCTATATCCCTAGTTATAGGACTTCTGTTCAGCTAGACTTCAGGCAATTCTCAATGATGATTGTTCTGTAGTTTAGTTGTAATTTTGATGTGGTCACAGCGTTTAACTACCCTACTGTCTTTACTCGAAGCCTCCAAGTATTATTTTTTGATATTGTTCTTGTAAATGGTCTAGCCCAGTGCCTGACACAGACAGGGTAGACAATGGGCAAATATTTGTTCGAAGAACAGGTGAATGAATGAATAAAATGTGTAAGTGGAAAATATCAATGTAGTGAGTCATGTCTGCTCATTTTAAGGACTTTTTCTTAGCATTCTACAAGGATGTAAAAGTAAAGAAAACACATGGGTGATGTAATTCAGGAACAAGGGTTGGTGGGAAAATGAGTGCCTGTTTTTGAACCTTAGGAAAAGTGTAAGCAGAGAGTCAAGACACGGATGGAAGATGATACTCCAAGCAAATGGCATCCAAAGGAAAGCAGTGTAGTCATACTTAGATAAAATAGACTTCAAGCTGAAAAAGGTAAAAAGAGACAAAGATGGACATTATGTAACAAAAAGGGGACAATCCATCGAGAAAACAACATTTTTAAAATATATATACACCCAACTTTAGAGCACCAAAATATATAAATCAATTGTTAACAGACCTAAAGGGAGAAATTGACAGCACCACAATAATAGTAGGAGACTTTGACACCCCACTTACACCATGGGGTAGATCATCCAGACATAAAGTCAATAAGGAAATATTGGCCTTAAATGATACATTAAATGTCATGTACTTAATAGATATATACAGAACATTTCATTCAAAAGCAACAGAATACGCACGTTCTTCTCAAGTGCACGTGGAACATTCTCAAAGATAGACCATGTGTTGGGATATGAAACAAGTCTCAGTAAATTTAAGAAAATTGAATCATACCAAGCATCTTTTTTAGAAACCAAACTCAAAGTCACAGAAGATTGTGATCTAAACAATAGAGAGTTTAGAATAGCTGTCATGAAGAAACTCAAGGAGATACAAGAAAACTCAGGGAATTCAAGGAGCTCAGGAATAAAACTGTCATTTTCGTTTTGGGATACTCTGTTACAATCAATGATTATTCATGGCACTTGATGGGGTTGTTCCTCTGTTGGTACATTTGAAGTAGCGACGTATTTTTTTATTTAGGTACACCTTTATTTACTTTAATTTTAACCAGTCACCAGGTTAGTAATTAGAGGTCTTTTTCCTCCAGTAGGTGGTGCTATAGCACAAGTTTTTTGTTTCTTTTACTTGAGTTGACTATATTTGAGAGCCAGCATTTTCCCCCTTGCACTGCCTCTGCCAGAGGTGTCACAGGTGCCCTGTTCATTGCTGCTTGTGCCTCTGGGGTCACTGGTGCCTTGCTGCTGCTGGTGTTGCTTTAGTGCTGGTTTTGCTCTGGTCATGAGTGTTGCTGCTGAGATAACGTGTCCCCAGTGCTTATCAGGTGGTCTGGGTCTCAGCAATGCCATGTTGGTGGGAGAGATAGCACAGCTTAGAGGGGTAGCTGGGGTCGAGTGCCCTGCTGCCACTGCCGTTTGGTTCTCTGTGGCTGTTTATGTTGCTGTGACCAGAAGGCCAGAATCATATGCACTGCCTCTTCTGCTGCTACTGAGTTCTCTAGTGATACGGCACCATTGCAGCCAGGGCAGGGAACCGGAGCGGGGTGCCGATGCCACTGCTGTCTTTTTTCTTCCCTCGCTGCTTCTGTGCTTGCTGGGGCTGTGGACTCCGCTGCTGAGGAGTCAGGGTGAGGAGCACCATCCGTGCTCTTACCCCAGTTCTGCTTCCCTCTTCCGTGCCAATCCACCTTCAGATGTGTGGCTCTCTCAGGCATCCTAGTGTGTTGAGCAGAGGAATCTTTGTTGAGTTATTGATGTCCCACTAGTTATAGGTTGAAGGAGAGAGACAAAGGGAGCATCTCACTCACAATGATGCTGACGTCATTCTCCCAATATATTTTAACTTCCATGGGTGATTAATAAAGTGCTTGTGGAGTCAGACTGTGTCCTTGGAGTCACTAAACCTCTCTGAGCCTCGAGGACAGCCTCCTCTCTCTAACCTATAGAAATTATGCCCTCTTGGCCTCATATCCCACCCCGTATTTCACACACCACATGACAGTGGTGTGTGATTGTGACTTGTTCATGTTGTCTCAGATAGATTACAAATGCGTAAAAGATAAGCCCTTTGCCTTTTACCTTTATATTTCTTGCACACTTAAGTGGTCATTAAATATTTTCTTAAGAGTTGATGTATCCATGTCATTAAGTAAAGATAATGCATGCAAGGCACTTACTACAGTGACTGGCACATAGCAGGTATTCAGTAAATTATATGAAGAGCACTTGGTCAATATGGTGAATGTTGCTTATTATATCGTTTTTAATTGATTTTACCCCCACCCCTCCATTTCACATATTTTGTGCTTTGGCTGATTTAGAAGCCTATCTATTTTTCATTTTGAAATAATTTTTGACTTACAAATAAGTCACAAAAATAATACAAATAATTCTCACATATTAACTGATGTATCTTCAGTGCATTGTGTCAAGGAGGCACATGATGTCCCTTTCCTAGTGATGTTAATTTTGATCATTTGGTTAAAGTGATATCTGCCAGATTTCTTTACCATAAAGTTATAGGTTTTTTTTCTCTTTACAATAAGTATCTGGTGGGTAAATACTTTGTATATAAATATCTTTTACGTACGAAAAAAATTTTACTCAGTAACTTTAGCATCTATTGATGATTCTTTCCCAAACAGTTATTGTGGAATTTGCCAAATAGTGATTTTTTTGGTTTCTATTATTTCTTCTACATCTATCTATTAATTGGCATTTTACTTTAAGGAAGTATAAAATTCATTTAGGTGTTTATTCATTTCTTAATTTATATCAGTAGAGTCGTGGATTCTTATTTTATTCAATGAGTTATGATCCATTAGAATTACTGTTTTGTTTGTTCCTTTTCCCCCTTAAACTGTGCAGATAGTAAAATTGGACGGGTGGCAGAAAGTGAGGGGAAAGAAGGCTTTGAGTACTTTTGTTCCAGTTAGAGGTATGCCAAACAGCAGGTCCAAAGGATAAGCATTTATGTGGGTTACACCAGCTTAACAAGGATCATCATGAAATAAATAACGGTATAGATTGTGCTAAAATATATTGATTTCTCTTCATTTCAGGAAATAAAAAGGGTCAGTTGGAAGTAATTTAGTTATTAAGGTGACTACAATGTCTTGTAACCTCTAATAGTTGGAAATGTTTGTTGTTTTGGGGTAGAATGTGAAGTAC
>NW_011888800.1:13096850-13154711 GCF_000151845.1 Pteropus vampyrus
CTCCCCTCCCCTCCCCTTCCCAGACACATGGTAACAACTTATCAAAAAAATTATGATAGGTTTTAAATCTTCAAATCATTTGGCTTGTCGTATGCGTTAGTGGGAATTACAGTATTTGGAAGCATTTACTTGGCAAATGCAATTTGATTTTCCTTAGAGCAACATGCCTTTTGTAGTATACGGGTAAAGTGACCTAAATAACATATATTGCTTTGTGTTGCTTTTGAGAATTTCAAACCTTTCTTTTGGGTTTGACAACTTATGTGCAAAAGCAGGTTTGTACAATGAATTTTTGGCAGAAAAGTAATTTAAATGTTAGCTTGTTTAAAAACCTTCAAATTCAAATACTAGAAAGTTCCAGAGTATAATCTGTTTATATTAAATTGAACATGTTATCCTTTTGGGATAGAGCTATTACAGAATTTGGCAAAACCCATTTGTGTTTTTGAGTCTGTCGTACATTTTAATTTAAACATTGTATGATAAGTTTGTAAGTATGATTCACATTCAAGACACCCTGTGGATCAGTTTATGGTTAAATATATAGCATTCTCCAAGGATTTTTTTTTAAAACAAGCTGTCTTGATGTTCTGTATGAAAGGGCACTGGCAACAGCAGTGGTTCAGTTTATAATTTGTTTGTATTTCTGGAAAGGAAATTTTTAGATGACTTGAAATCAAGAAGTACATCCAACTGAATCTCTTCTTTTGTGGTGCATGAGTTTTACCAGTTTAGGGGAAAAGAACAAAAAAGTTAAGGAAAAAACCCCTAGTCTTTTATTTGCAGAGCTTTGTTGTTAACTTTGGTTATTCTAACTAGTTTATTGAAATTTCTCCCTAAAATAATATGTATGATGAAATGCATAATTATGTAATATAATAGCAATTTTTACTTTGGTCTTGAGCTGTTTGAGTAATTTGCAAACACGATGGTGCTTTTCTTGAGGAGGAGGTGGCCTTGAATATATTTTTAATCTTAAACCACAAAGGTTATATATTATGATATCATCCTAAATGTCATCCCAGATATTTATCTAAGTATCCTAAAGCTTTCCATCTTTAGAGTCTGAATATTTCTTTGGGCTTTCCTATTTGGAGAAACAGAGTACTCCTGCTTCATTTACAGCCTACATTCTTGTTCGTGGCTGAATTCTAATTTGGCTGTCTTGAAAGCTGCCATATGGCTAGTTTGTATCTGTAAAAATCTGGATTTCTTCATATAGCTGACTTACATTAAATTACAGTGACAGTATGCTGGCCCAGGTTTCTGACTGTAGTAGAGAAGTTCTCAGCCAGAAATCAGAGACCTGGGTCCTACTCCCAGCTCCCTACATATGATCTTAGGAAAGTTTCTTAATTTTTCTGTGCCTAGGTTTTTCCATAAGTAAAACAGAACTGAGAAAGTTTAGAACAACTTTTTCTTCAGAGGACCTTCTGAAGAAAGACGCTCCATAGAAATCAGTCACTGCTTGGTGTTAGGCTTTTACAATCACAGCGTTTGGGAATGTGCTATATAGCGATTTAATCTGCTTCACTAATAAATGTGTCTTTCTTTTCTCGTTATTTGAGAATTTGATTTATAATTGTTTAATTTTTTTCCATGTTTGTTCAAATCAATTAATATTCAAGAAAAAGATCATTTAGGAAATGGATCAGTAGCTTTATTAAATTAAAATTATTGGGGTGACATTGGTTAATAAAATCAAATAGATTTCAAGTCTACAATTCAGTGATATGTCATATGTATGTAGCATTGTGTGTTCACCACCCAAAGTTAAGTTTCCTTCCGTCACCAAATATTTGACCCCCTTTTCCCTTACCTACCTCCCCCTCCCCACTTCTCTCTGGTAACCACCAATCTACTGGCCATGTCCATGAGTCTCTGTTCGTTTGTCATGTTTGTTGCTTTTAGTTTCATATTTCACATATAAATGAAATCATATGGTTCTCAACTTCTTCTGTCTGGCTTATTTTACTTCGCATGATAATCTCAAAATCTATCCATGTTGTCGCAAATGGCAGTATTTGATCTTATGGTGGATCAGTAGCTTTTTTGTTGAACAAAGTAAAAAGTAATCTTTATATTACCATACCTTGTGGCCAAGAGCCCTTACATAAAATGTCATAGACTCAACTGAATTGCACAAGTGGTTTCTAGAAATAGCATAAGTCCATTAATAGACTTTTGCTCCCTGGAGAATAGAAGAACTTTTTGCTGCTTCTTGAATCTGACACCAAAGTTACTAGTGCTATTTTTCCTTATATTCTTAGGAACACTTTGGTCTTAGTAACCTGACTGGAATGAATTGCTTGGTGGATGGAACCATCCCACCAAGTTCTGGCCTCTCCAGCTCCAGTGCTTTGGTCTGTTGTGCTGGCTTGGTGACGCTCACAGTTTTGGGAATGAACCTATCCAAGGTAATCAACTTGTATATGTTAGCCTCACAGAACCCTCTCTTTCTAAAGGCATTAGCATTTGAATCTCAAAATTAGAATGCCTTCCTTTGACTGGAAAACTTTGTCTTACCTGAAAGGACTTCACATGCACACATGTAATTAAACAATTCCTGCTTCTGCTAAACCACTATAAGGTTGTTGATAATTTTCAAACAGTTAGTAGATCTGTGAATAACTATATTAAAATGCTCTTAGATTAAGTGTGGAGTTGGAATGCATGGATATCTTTTTAGATCACCTCATTAACAAGTTAAATTTAGAATAAGAAATTCTAGTCCTCATAGTTGGACCTGCTTATTTTCACCTGAACCTTAAATTAAATATTTGACAAGCAGTGGGTAGAAAGGGTATAGACCAAGCAATAAAGGAACTGAACAGCATATCTGTTTATGCCAGCAAGTTAGTCACTGAAATAAACTTAAAAAAATATATATTGCATTACAAAGAGGAAATGCTTATTTAAAGGAAACATAAATCCTACAGGAAGTCAGAAAGCCTTAACTTTACAAGTTCACATAAATTTCTGACATTGCAGTTCAGAGCAGGTGTGGTCAGCTTTAATTAATGCTTTGGAGTTCTGGTTCAAATAAAATGTTATCATAGGTTCTTTTTATCCTATGTACATACACTACCAAGTTTATAAATGGTTTAGGAACACATACGGGGCATCAGGCAGATCAAGAGAAAATTGGCCACATGCTTAGTTTTTCTTAAGCCTGTTAAAACTTTCAATTTAAAAATTTTATATGTAAGAGGAAAGAGAGAAATGAAGGAGAAAGCAAAGCCTCAGAATTTTCTTTAGCTGTCATGTGTAACTATACATTAATTAGCCCAATGGCTTATTTGGAGGGAAGGATAACTTGCTTGTTATTATTTGTTTAAGAGGAGAGAAAGCAAAGAAAGAAAGTTCATATGTAAAATCTGTACATCATTTAACCATTATTTTCTTTTTAGTGGCTGCTTTGTTCAAGGCGTTGAAGTTATAATAGGTACAGTTTTAACCCTCACAGTGCCTATGATATAAAAGGGGAATAGAGAAAGTAAATAAGTAACTATAATAGAGTGTGATAAGTGGATAAGTAGTTTGCCATGGGAACAGATCTAACCTAGGCTTAGCATAAGACAGCTAAACTAAGAAACAAGGATTTGTAGATGTTAGTTGAGAAATACTGATAGCTTGTTAGAGGAACTAAAATAAGCTTTATTTGCCTGGAACACATAGTCATTTGGATAACAGGGTAAGAGACCAGATGCTTGTAAGCCACGTTGAATAATTTAGGCTTTATCCTGATAGCAGTGTAAAATAATTGCAAATTTTTAGGAAGAGGGTTAACATGGTCATATTTTTAAAAAGATCACCGTGGCTCTATTGTTAAATCTAGATTTGAGGGCAACAGTAATAGCAGTAGGAAGATGATGGTTTAGGGAAGTGACAATGAGAATAGAGAGAATCGAATGATAGATCTAAGGTACATCTTGGGCAGAATGACTAGGACTTGATTATTGATTGGATGTGGGGATGTGAGACAGCAAAGAGTCAAGAATTATACCCAGGTCTCTGGCTTGGTGTGAGTCATTGGAATAAGTAATACAGGTGAAAAAATACATTTGAGGGAAAGTAGAAATATTGAATATAAGGAATCTATGGGCATATTGATGGAGTTATCTAGTATTTAGCTACAAATAATATCTCTGAACGTCAGAAGGGAGATTGGGACTTGAGATGTCCATCTGAGAGTCATATAATTAGTTTCTGAAGCCATAGGAGTGGAGGAGAACATCCAGTAGACGAGTGTAGGTAGAAAGATAAGGAAGAGTAAGACAGATCTCTGATAAGCATGAACTTTTGAAAGATGGGCAGAGGATGAGATGTCCACTGAAGAGACTGAGAAGTAATCAGATAGATAGGATGAAAACCAGAAAAGTGAGGCAACAGCAAAGACACAGGAGAGACTATTTCATGAAAGAAGTGGCAGTGGTGTCAAATGCTGTTGAGAGGTTAGGACAAGGACCAGAAGTAGCCATTGGATTTAGTATAAAAGAAGTTGAATAAAACTTTGAAAAGAGCTTTTTAGAATAGGAATGGATCGAAAGGTCTATGAGATGAAAAAGTGAAAAAGTGGAAAAGTTCAGTAGATGCACAAAGTCTGGCTATGCCTGGAGAAAGAGATAATCTGGAGTCTGTGGTGGGGTGAGGTCAAGGAATTTATTTCTTTTTTAATGGTAGGATTGGTGAAACATTATTATTATTATTATTTTGCATTTTGGGGTTCTTTGATGGTGTGTATATCTAAGGGAAAGAAGAAAAAAATAAAAACACTTGAGCCTTTGGAATTGATTCTCGATGTCTCTGTGTTTTCAAAGTCAAAAATAGCAAATCTATTGGCATAAAAACATGTGCATAGATCAATGGAAGAGAATAGAGATCCCAGAAATAAACCCACCCATATATGATCAATTAATTTATGACAAAGAAGACAATATACAAAGGGGAAAGGATAATCTCTTTGATAAATAGTGCTGGGAAAACTGGACAGCCACATGTAAAAGAATGAAACTGGCCACTATCTTATACTATACACAAAAATTAACTCAAAATGGATTAAAGACTTGAATGTGAGACCTGAAACTATGAAACTCCTTGAAGAAAACATAGGTGGTAAGCTTCTTGACATGGTCTTGGTGATGATTTTTTTTTTGAATTTGACATCAAAAGCAACAGCAGCAAAAATGAAAATAAACAATTGGGACCATATCAAACTAAAAAGTTTCTGTACAGCAAAGGAGACCATCAACAACATGAAAAAGCAACCTACTGACTGAGAGAAAATATTTACAAATCATATATCTGATAAGGGATTAATATCTAAAATATATAAACTCATATAACTCAAGAGCAAAACCCCAAACAATCCAATTAAAAAATGGGCAGAAGATCTGAATAGACATTTTTCCAAAGAAGATATACATATGGCCAATTGGAACCTGGAAAGATGCTCAACATTCCTGATCTATCACCTCACTCCTGTTAAAATGGCTATTAATAAAAAGACAAGGAATAACAAGTGTTGACTTGGATGAGAGAAATGGGAACCCTTGTGTACTGTGGGTAGGAATGTACATTGATGGGGCCACTATGGAAATCAGTATGGAAATTCCTCAAAGAATTAAAACTAGAACTACCATAATCCAGCAATCCTATTTCTGGGTATTTATCTGAAGAAAATGAAGACACTAACTCAAGAAGATAATATGCACTCCTATGTTGATTGCAGTATTATTTACAATAGCCAAGATAAGAAAATAACCTAAGTGTACATCAATGGATGAATGGATAGAAAAGATGTATATATCTTTCACATGTACCACACACACATGGAATATTATTCAGCCATAAAAAAAAAGAATGAAATTTTGCCATTTGCGTTAACATGGGTGGACTTTGAGGGCACTATGCTAAATGAAATAAGTCAGAAAGAAAAAGACCGTATGATCTTATATGTGAAATCTAAAAAAACCCAAAACAACAAAAAACCAAGCTCAAAGTTACAGAGAACAGATTGATGGTTGTCAGAGTTGGTGCAAGGGTGGGTGGGTAAAATGAGTGAAGGTGGTCAAAAGGTAAAAACTTCCAGTTATAAAAGAAATAAGTCATAAGGATGTAATATACAGCATGGCATCTATAGTTAGTAACACCATATTGTATATTTGAAAGTTACTAAGAGAGTAAATCTTAAAAATTCTCATAAGAAAAAAAATTCTATAACTGTATATGGTAGCGGATATTAACTAGATTTATTGTTGTGATCATTTCAAATATATACAAATATCAATGTCAATTATACCTCAATTAAAAGAATTGAATAAAAAATATCAAATCAGAACTATCTAACTCCATTGCCTAAAAAAAATAATATGCATATCTTAGCTTTCCCTGCTAGTTTACATTGTACTGACAATGCTTTATTGTCTAGGGCTGAGCATAATTATTTGAAGAGTGTTTTTGCTTTGGTAAGATAGAATCTTGACTGAAAGGATTTGCTTGGTCTTCAATTAAGAGCCGATGGGATAATTCTCTTATAAAAATTCTAGAACATAACTCAAGGAGAGAAATTTAGAGATGAACTGGTTCAAAATCTTTATTTAAAATTTTTTAAAAATTTTAAACTTTTTTAATTAAAAATTTTTTTTTTTAATTTTTAAAATTTTTAAAGTATTGTATCACTGTTAGGAAACAAATGGCATATAGGACATAAATGAAGAGAATTTAATAAAAAGATAATTTATAGATTTGTGGGCAGGATCAAGGGACCCAGCTAGGAAGGGTTGGTTTTCCTGTGAAACTAGAAGCCATTATAATTCAGGAGGTATAGATGTAATGTCAGAAATGCAGTGAGACAGAGAAAAAGTGAGTTGGGTGGGAATGGCAGTGGGTGGGGATGGGTGAGAGGAATTGTTCATAGAGGTCATTCTCTTGGTATGGAGAAGTATGAGAACGGAGGGCAGATAGGCAAACAGAATAACCAGCATATCTGATAAGAAAAATGAGTCCCATAAGAGATTGGTGACTAATGCTCTCCCAGTTGATAACTAATTTCCTCCAAATTATATGGACATTCTGTCTGCCTTACACAATTACAGACGATAATTACTGCAAATGGGGTATGATAAGTAGGACTATATGGAACTTGTTAATTCATTAATAAACTAAATGTTGCATGTCTGAAACCAGGAAAACAAAATGGCTAAGTCACCCAGAAGGTCTGGAAGACAGAAATTATGAATCAGAATGGAACTGACAGAAGAGAGTGTGGTATGATAAAAGGCCTATGAAATAGAAAACGCTAAAGGTTTTAAGGTGCCAGAATAAAGACACAACTATTCTTTCTTTTTCCTTCATTCATTCTCCAAACACTAGGGAAAACAAGAAAGCATAAGCTTTATCTTTGATAAATCAAGGAGATATAAATTACCCTAAACCACAGGATATAAAGATGGAAAGTGGGTGGAAGGATGGTGCGTGACTTAGCAGAGTGGAGAAAGGTCAGAGCCAAGTGTCTGGAGGGAGGTGCAGATGGAAAGCAAACTGGCTTACAGCTCTCTGGAAAAGCTTAGGAGTTAAAGGCACCCAGTACCTGAGAAAGCAGAGTGATATGGCAGGTGTGAATTTATTTGAAAGTCCTTATGAAGAGCAGTTAGACCCTCAGAGCCCACTATTACTTGGCTAAGTAAGGAGACCATTTCTTCCTACCTTTGCAGGAGTCTCTGGAGAAACAACCAGAGATTGTCCAGACATAGAGACTCTGAGCATTGAGAGAGGCAGAAGGAGAATAGAATTAAAAACTGGGGGATTAAAGAATGTTCTGCGTCTCAACAGTGCAATTCCCAACTCCCTTCTTTTGGTCAGCTCTAGCACACCAGCAGCTTACCACTCCGCACTCCATCAGGAATATTGGAAGATTCTTCTCAGAGGAAACTGAAATGTCCTAGAGAAAAGATACTGACATTTGGTGACCACCTCCCACAAAATTTCTCCTGCTACTCTATGACCCTATTAGAAGCCCATTTACAAAGTTTCTAATCAGCTTTTTAGTGACTTGCACTTAAATATGATAGAACATTAAAAGATATTTAGACCTTGGAAGAAAGCTTCTAACATGAAGCAAGCAAACGAAGAAACAAAAAGGAACTCAGAGGACATTGAGACAATGCTGAAAGCAGAAGAAGCCATGATGTCTTCAGAATGTTATTTTAAAGTGAGGAACAAACAATAAGAAAGAGCTTTTGGATATTATAAATATGATAGCCAAAACAAAAAGTTTAGTGAAAGGATTGGAAGAACTCTCTGATGCAGTGGGAGTAAAAAAAGAGATGAACAATAAGAGAGAGAAATATAGGAAAATTTATAGATCAATTCCAGAAATCTGAGATCTGACTAGTAGGGAGAAACAGAAAACAATCACTAGAAAATTGTTTAAAAAATAATATTCCTCCAAAATAAGAACATGAATTCTCAGATTGAAAGGTGCTCACTGGGTATTTGGCATAATAAGTAATAATAAAAAAGAAATTATACCTCAATAAAATAATGTTTTTAAAGGAAAAAAAAACCAAAGTATACCATCTGGGGATTTTGAAACTTGAATGTTAATAGAAAACACACTAGAAGCTGAATGAGAAAGCAAGAGAAAAGAAGGGAAAGAGATCACAATCAAAGGATCAGGAATGAAAATTAATGTATCAAAAACAACTTTGGAAGATAGAAGGCAACAGATTAATATCTTTAAAATAGCTTAGAATAAATGAATTGTGATCAAGTGTAAGAATAGAATAAGACATTCTCAGACATGCTAAGTCTAAAAGTCTACAGGATGTAATCCATCAAAACTAGGGAGTTAAACCAAGGAAGAAGATAACATGGGAACTAGGAAATGGGGAATCTAACACAGGAGAGAGAAACTGGGTTTTTATTGAACGTTAGTGAAGGGAAATCCCAAAGTAACACTCATGACACCCAGCAGTTAGACAACACTCAGTGTAGAGTAGAGCAGAAGAGGGAGGGAAAAAAAAGAAATTGAAAAATCTTATCAGGAAAAGAAAAAAGAACTGATAGGTCTGACATGTTTGACCTTTGTTAAAAATGGATTGAGAGTGATATTCCTGAACTGTTGTAGGGTATGAGAAGACTTAGCTGGACGTACAAATAAAACTTAGCAAATGAGGAAATTAGGAGGTTATTAAATATAGGAAAAAAGAAAAAAACTATTCCAGAAAGAAAAATCAATTATTTTTCATTATTTGGCTTATAAGTGAACAATTATTAAGACCTCGTAAGTCTTATTAATTAATGGACTGAATATGGATCTAACCAATTTTTTTTGGCATAAATTTATTAAGAAAGATTGGGGGGAAGGGAAAGATGGGTGTACGAGAGCTAAAATTCTCATTTACGGTAACAGGAGGGCAGTAGATAAAGTTTAAAATGGAATAACTAGGAGACAGCATTTTACTTATATTTGACCATTTAAAGCAAGAGATAAGATTGAAAGTGTTTGACTCTGAGCACACAGCACTGGGGATGAGGATGAGAAGGTGAGAGCTAGAGACTGCTTTTGTTGTTCTAAGCCTTTTAGCTCCCTTGATCTTTTAGATTATGTGCATATATTCCTTTAGTGAAAGTAAAAATTAATTGAAAATAAAAGGATAGGGAGAAAGGGGTTAATGGAATGAAAGGTAAGAGGGGCAGTGAATGACCCAAATTACTACAGTTGGGGGAGCTGGAAGATGAAGAGGCAAGAAGAGATTCGATGAGCCAATTTAGATATTGAGAACAGATGAGTTGCTGGACTGTGACCAGATCAGAAAGGCCTAGGGAGAGGCTTGTTGATGAGTTTTGGGTGAAAGAATCCAAGAAAATACAGGCATCTTCCACTTAATGGCAGAAGTCCATTCCAACAAACAGAGGTTCTGCACAAAGACATTAAGCAGGGGCCTATTTCTTATTATTTTAAATAAGAAAAATTATAAAGCATTACTCAACTCAGAACCTCTAACTAATTTCCTACAATGTTACAAAAATAGAGTATAAATTCCTATATATAAATAATGCGGAAATAGCATGAAAAGTACTTAAAACAACCTTCGTGAACATTAAACAATGTGCTTGTTAACAAGCAGTTACTTTACATAGTAATACACTGTATGTCTTCTGTGTTAACACCCGATGTCCAGTATTTTGCACACTGTTTTGTTAACAATGTTGTATTTAGGTTTGGGGATATAAATATATTTTTTCTTATGTAAACACCTTTCAAAAAGGTGTTATATTAAGAGATGTATAAAGCCTATGAAGTTTGAGTATGAAACAACCAAGAGGTGTTATCAACAGTTACTTTAAATGTAAATGAATTAAATGCTCCAATCAAAAGAGCATTTTGAATGGATAAGAAAACAAGACCTTTAGATATGCTGCCCACGAGAGACTTACTTCAGATCGAAAGACACACACAGACTGAAAATAAATGAATGGAAAAAGATATTTAATGAAAATGGAAAGACAAAAAAAGCTGGAGTAGCAATACTTATATCAAACAAAATAGACTTTAAAACAAAGGCTGTAACAAGAGACAAAGACGGACCCAGTCATCCCACTTCAGAGTGTTTACCCGAAGAAACCCAAAACACTACCTCGAAGGGACATGTACGTGCATATTTCATTGCAGCATTATTTATAATAACCAAGAAGTGGAGGCAACCTGGGTGTCCACCAATGGACAAATGGATAAAAAACAGGCAGTACAAAAATACAAAGGAGTATTACTCAGCCATAAAAAAGTATGAAATCTTGCCACCTGAAATAACATGGATGAACCTAGAGGGTATTGAGCTGAGTGGTGTAAGTCAGACAGAGAAAGACAAATGCCATATGATTTCACTTATATGTGGAATCTAAAGAACAAAATAAATGAATAAACAAAACAGAATCAAACTCATAGATACAGAACATTTTGATGGTTGCAAGATGGGAGGGGGATTTGAGGGGTGAGTAAAAATGGGGAAGGGATTAAGAAGTACAAATTGGTAGTTACAAAATATGGAGTTGTAAAGCACAGCATAAGGAATATAGTCAATAACATTAAATAACTGTATAGTGTCAAATGGATACTAGATTTGTCAGGGTGAACACTTCATAAATTATATACATATATAATCACTGCATTGTGTACCTGAAACTAATATAAAATTGTATGTCAAACTGTAATTGAAAAATTAAAAAAATATATTGAAAAAAACAAGAAAACCAAGAGGTGCTCTGACAGGAAAACATTAGTTGGTGGGACATTGCGTAAGGTATACCTGTACTTTGTTAGTTCAGAATTCAGGTTGCTCTAGACTTGTATCCAGTTTCTGTGTATTCTTAGAGTTGTCCTTGGAGGCCAAGAACAAAGGACCAAGTTCCTCTTAAGGATCTTAGAATAGAGATAGTTGTCTGTCTTGGGAGACAGGTGGCAACTCTAAAGGCTAGACTTAGATAGTAGGCTGTGTTAGGTTGGCGTCTACTCACAAGTTCTTTCCTCTGTTGGGATGGAATAGGGTGGGGTATAGATTTTGAATTCATGATATGGTGGACTGAGCAAGTGATAGTCAGAAGATCCACTTTGAAGGATTAGGGGCTATAGTAGAAGAATGCAGAACTGAGCCGCATCACCTGTTTTGAAGTCTAAGGAGGAGAAATCCCCTATTACCTTGGTTGATGAGGATTGAAATGACCAGCAGGGACCAGTGGGGTAGGATGGCATTCATTGTGTGGTTATCTTTGGCATTTTGTCAATAATACAATTCATGTGACTGAGTAACCAAGATATGAATTGGAGATAAAACTTTTCCTTGAGGGTTGCAGTCTACTGAGGAAGCTGGGGAAGCGCATGGTTAGGTGTTAAGAATCCTGTTCATTAATGGGAAACCTGGAGTAATAGGAATAACACTGAATTTGTGAGGGAGTGCTTCCCACAGAAGATAGGCTTTTCAGCCACAGTATAAATTTCCTACCCCAAGTTTTGGGACAAATCAAGCAGTGATTCACTGACATTTATGGAACATTTACCATGAGCCAGGCATCATTTTAGGCACCAGAGATACAACTGTGAATAAAATTGAAGCCCTGCTTTCATGGAACTTACATGCTGGTCATTGTGGTGATGGTGGGAGATATACAAATAAATGCATAGGCCATATAAACGGTAGTTGCTGTTTTAGATAGGGAGTTAGGAGAAGTCCTCTCTAAAGAGAATTTGAACAGAGTGAACAGAGAAGGGCGGCAGAAGGAACAGCAAGTACAAAAGCCCTAAGGTAAAAATGTGTTTGTCAGAGTCCAGGAATAGCAGAGGCCTGTGTGACTGGGGTGTAGCGAGTAGGAGAGAGGGCAGAATGATGGGAGGTAAGCTGAGGGTGGTGGTCAGAAACCCCATTGTGTAGGGTCTTATTTGGATTTCATTCCAAGTGTAATGGAAAGCCTTTGGAGGGCTGTGAGCTGAGGATGGCAAGATATGATTTACATTGATTTGAATTCTTTCAGCTGGGGGTATCCTGGCATGGGAGAGACCAGTTTAAAAAAAAAGAAGGGAAAAGGAATGGTCAATGACCTTATTGAACTTAAATATATGTAGTGAAATACTAACAGAAGACTTTAATCGAGCATCTATCTCATACAAGGTGTGAAGTATTTTTTATGTAAAATGAGAATAGTGTAAGAATGGCTCTTTGGTGAAGTTAAATGGGGAATATTTTAAGTAAGTGGTGAGTTCTAAAAAAAAAAAAAATTGAAGGAAAGGAAGGCTGTGTCTCAACACAAAGTACTGGGAGAGGCCCAAGGGCATTTCAGGCAGAGCGAACCCATAAGTGTCTTATAACAGTTCTCTGAGCCAGACTTATAAATATGTGTCAGCCGAGGCCTAGAAATGCTTAAGCGGCCTCATGAAATTTCTTTTAAAACCTTATTTTTTCTACAGGGATGTTTTTCTAGTTGCTTAAGTCCCTGAACAAATTTAGTTAACTTGATTTCAGGGACAAATCAGTTGTATAGACTTGAGTTGATACTCTTTTCAAAGGAGTGTTTTTGAAGTTTGAAATCCATACTGTGCAAGGAACCTTTGAGGTTCAGAAGAAGTGGAATGTTCAAGGTTCTGTACCAAATATGTCCAAGTTTTCATTTTCCTGAGTTTATAAACGCTGTTTGCTTGAGAAAGTTTAAGGCTGTTTTTTTCTTTGTGTATAACTACATTTAAGTTAAATATTTCTTGGCCTTCAGAATGAGACCTTGCACTTAAAAAATAAAGACATGGTCAACATTATAAAATGAAAAGAATCTCACAATTATACGAAGGTTTAAAGTATGATTTGAATGTTTTAATAGCAGTTTGCTACATGGTATAAGAAAAATAAGAAAACAGTTTGCACTGTCACTAATTATTATGTTTAGAAGTCCATAGAAAGACACTGTTTCAGTTTGCTTAGAATAACAAAAACCTCATCCATATAATGGTTAAGGAAAGTAGTAGTTTAAAACATTCCAGCCAGATGTTGACTGCTAATGAACTGCAGCAGCATGGCCTCTAAGAAGATGGTAAATCCAGAATACAATCTTTGAAAAGAATCTCTTAATTAAGTGCTGAACATGAACTGAAGCTATGTGCTCACTGGTACAAAAACCAGAAGGGCTTAGTGTCAGCCCTGGGTGGCCTGTGTTTCAAATGTTTGAAAATTTAAGTTAATATTGTTAATATCTCAATTTAAATTGTTCACATACTTTTATTCATAAAAAAAGCCAAGTTTCTTTCAGTTATGTGGGACAGTGTTTGTATATGTGGTTATATTCTTTCGTAGGTGTAGGATTGGGAGCTGAATCATTTATTTAATAATTTTGAGTAATTTGGGTTCACTTGGATGATATGACTAAGCTATTTGATTGCAGATTGGAAGCCTTGATTTGCAGAGGTTGTTTAGGTCACCTCTGTTTTTTTTTTCCATTTCCTTTCCAGGCTATATACATGTTTACCTTTAGCATAAACTAAGGCAAACAAGACTAATTGAGGAGCAGCAGATTGGAGGAATATGAGTCCCTGATTCTAAGTGGTTTCAAATGAAACCACTTTTGCTGCAAATTCATACGCGTGCCTGGTTGTGTTTTGAACTTTTGTTGTGATCTTATCATTATTAGGTCATCGTGTTTCCAGGCCTCCAAACTTTTATTTGCACCCAGCAATAAGTTAAGTATTATCCAGTATTTAAAGAATTAATTGGGACAATGCAGGTGATATTAAGTATACTATATATGTGCATAGCCCTTACTATTACATTTATTGTGTGCAGCAAAAATAACTAAAAGATTAAAATACAAGGATAAATAATCCCCTTATCAAATTCAGAGGTTTTGGCATCCACTTCCATGCATTTATGTTTCATAGAGGTGGTGGTAGCCATCTTGAACGAGTTACCTTATGCTGGCCCCCAGAATAATATTTTTTTCCTTTTATTTTTATTTTGTTTATTCATATTTTTGGACTAATATTTGATAGAATAAGCAGGACAGTTAGAGGCTCTAGACCTTGTCCTCCTTTGTGACCAATTTACTCTGTAATTTGTATAAACCTCCCTATGCCTCAATTTCTGTTTCTAAAGTGAGAGTAAAAGTAGACGTTCCTTTAAATTCACAAGAGTAAATCAGTTAAATTTTCTAAATACATCTAGTTCCCTGACTTTCCTGATATGAGATTTTGGAAAAGTTTAGCAAGAAAATAGGTAAAGTAGGAAAATAAATTAGTAGTCAGGGAAGTTTTTGTAACTGTACGAAGTTTTTCAGGTAAGGAGACAAACTGTGTCATGTATAGAAGAAAGTGACTCAAAAAGAAAATGTTAACTAATGGAGACTGTTTAAGACACACACTGCAATTCTGGTGACATAGAGAGTTGGGGTTTACTACTGGTAAATATGACTTTAAAGTTGTGTTAGAATTTATGTGAAAGTAAAAGATGCCTTTTTTCTTCATTACTGTAGTGCCTAAATGTTTTATACACATCATCTCTAACTTCATGGTAGCTTTATAAAGCAAGTTTTATTATTATTTTAGTTTTGCAGAGGAAAATATTGAGGCTCAGAGAATAGGTGTCTGGATTCTAGTTCAGATAGATTTGATTCAAAATAGAAACTTTTTCCACTCAGCCATGCTGTTACCTATGGTGTAATGTAATCACTATTGTACACATAGGGAGCACACTGTAGTGAGTCCAGCCCTAACATTCTGTAATATTTCTGATGTCCTAAAATAGATGGAAGTGAATTATAATTTTTCATATGCGTGCTTAATAATGTGAATTGCATTATTTACAGATGACAGATTTTATACTCATTGTCAAGATAGCGATTATTTTTTTCAAATCCTGTTACATCCAGAGCAGAAGGTTGGATGCTTAAGATACAGAAAACCCTATGTACAGTTTAATGAATTTACAATTTTAGTTGGGAAGATTGGATTAACAGAAAAATAGAAATGTCAAGCAAAATGACATATGCAAATTTTCCCAAAGAATATCGAAAGAGAGAACATTTACCAATTTCTTTTATGAGGCCCGTATAACCTTGTTACCAAACCAAATATGATACCTTGATGCCAAATCTAACCAAGGACATTATAAGAAATGAAAATTACAGGTTAATCTTTCTCATGAAACTAGATGCAAAAAATTCTAAACAATATTATTAGTAAATTTAATCCAGTAATATAACTGGATAATATATAATAGCCAAATTCAGTTTATTCTAGGAATTAAAGGTTGGTTTACCAATTGAAAACAATGGAGTTTACCATTAACAGAATAAAACATATGGTAAACTTGATAGATAAAGGAAAGCATTTGATAAAATTTAACATTCATTTATGAAAAAATCTTAATAAATTAGAAAGTAGAATTCAGTATCATGGCTACCTTAGGGAAGAGTAATGATTAGATGATGACATAAAGGGACTTTGTAGGGTGCTGGCAGTACTTTTTTTCTTGACCTTGATGGTGGTTACATGGATGTTCTTTCTGTGACAAATTATTGAGCTTTATTTTATGCTTTATACATTCTTCTCTATGTGTCTTATACTTTAATAAAAAAAGTCTTCTACTAAGGAATTTTTATTAATCCTCCAAGGAAGACTCTATGCACTGTAATATATACATATGTTTTCCCTTTTTTTGTGATACCCACATATATATTTTCTCTTCTGCTTTGCTTTTACACTTACAAATATAGAGAATCATTTCATATCAGTCCATATACAGTTACTGGATTCTTTTTCATGGCTGCCTTGTTTAATGTTACATGGTCGTACTATAATTCATTTGGCCCTATAATTAGATATTTCAGTTTTTTCCCCAGGGTTATGTATAACATCAGTTTTAATAACAATATTTCTTTACAAGGATGTACTGTAATTTATTTAACTCCTATGGTAAAAGTTTAGTTTGTTTCCAATTTTCCACTATTGTAAAAAAGGCTTGGATGAATAATTTTATTCACACTGGATCAATTCTTTTCTTAGCATAAATCCCAGGAAATGGATTTATTGGGTTAAAGATATTCTCATTTTAACTTAAAATTTTTTAAAAAATTAAATAATTTTAGAATAAACAATTTTTTTAGAGTAGTTTTAGGTTCACAACAAAATTGAGCAGAAGGTACAGATATTTCCCACGTACCCCTTGCTGTCACACATGCATAACCCCCCACCCCCATTATTGACATCCTCCACCAGAGGGTACATTATTTACAACTGATGAACCTGTGTTGAACATCTTCATCACACTATACATTAGGGTTCACTCTTGGTGTTGCACACTCTATGCGTTTGGGCAAATTTATACTGACGTGTATCCATCATTATAGTATCATGCAGAGAAGTTTCACTGCTCCCCAAATCCTTTCTATTCTGCCTATTCCTCCCTTTCTCCTCCCTAACACTGGCAGCCACTCATCTTTTTACTGTCTTCATAGTTTTACCTTTTCCAGAATGCCATATAGTTGGAACCATACACTATATAACCTTTCAGATTGACTTCTTTTACTTAGTAATATGCATTTAAGTTTCCTCAATGTGTTTTCATAGTTTGATAGCTCATTTCTTTTTAGTGCTGAATAATATTTCATTGTCTGGATGTAACAAAGTTTATTTATCCATCCTACTGAAGGATATCTCTGTTGATTCTAAGTTTTATCAATTATGAATAAAGCTGCTGTAAACATCTGTGTAGGTTTTTTCATGGATATAGTTTTGAACTCCTATGGGTAAACTCCAAGGAGTGCGATTGCTGGACCATGTGGTAAGAGTATGTTTGATTTTGAAAGAAACTGCCAAACTGTCTTCCAAAGTAGTTGTACCATTTTGCATTCCCACCAGCAATGAATGAGAGTTCCTGTTGCTCTACATTCTTATCTGCGTTTAGAGTTCTGGATTTTAAGCATTTTAATAAATGTGTACTGGTATCTCATTGTTTTAAATTGCATTTTCCTAATGACATATGATATGGAGCATCTTTTTATATGCTTATTTTCTATCTGTATATCTTCTTTGGTGAAGTATCTGCTAAGATCTCTGGTCCATTTTTTAATCAGGTTCTTTGTTTTCATATTGTTGAGTTTTAAGAGTTTTTTGTATATTTTGGATAACTGTCCTTTATCAGATATGTCTTTTGTATATATTTCTCCCAGTCTGTGACTTCTCTTTTTATTTTCTTGACATTGTCTTTTGCAGAGCAGAAATATTTAATTTTAATGAAGTCCAGCTTATCAATTCTTTTTTTAATGGATCATGCCTTTGATGTTGTATCTAAAATGGCATCACCAGATCTTAGGCCATTTAGGTTTTCCTGTATGTCATCTTCTGGGAGTTTTATAGTTTTATGTTTTACATTTAGGTCTGTGATCCATTTTGAGTTAATTTTTACAAAGCTGTAAGGTCTGCATTTAGATTAATTTTTTTTTAATATAGATGTCCAGTTGTTTTAGCACCATTTGTTGAAAAAACTATCTTTGCTTCACTATATTGCTTTGCCCTTTTGTTGAAGACTATATATATATGTGGATCTATTTCTGGGCTCCCTTTTCTGTTCCATTTATCGAATTGTCTGTTCTTTTGCCAACAGTACACTATCTTTGATTACTGTAGCTTTAAGTCTTAAAGTTGGATCGTGTCAGTCCTCCAACTTATTCTTCTCCTTCAATATTGTGTTGGCTATTCTAGATCTTTTGCCTCTCCAAATAAACTTTAAAATCTGTCAACGACCACAAAATAACTTGCTGGGATTTTGATTGGGATTGCACTGAATCTATAGTTCAAGTTGGAAAGAGGTAACATCTTAACAATATTGAGTCTTCCTATTGATGAACATGGACTATCTCTCCATTTTTTTAGTTCTTTGGTTTCATTCATCAGAGTTTTGTAGTTTTCCTTTTTTAGTTCTTATACATAATTTATAAGATTTATACTTATTTCCTTTTCAGTGGTGTTAATGTAAATGATTCTGTTTTTGAAATTTTGAGTTCTACTTGTTCATTGCTTGCTCATTCATATAGGAAAGTGATTGACTTTTGCATATTAATCTTTTATAACCCCATTATAATTGTTTGTTAGTTCCAGGAGTTTTTTCATTGATTCTTTTGACTTTTGTACATGGAAGGCCATGTCACCTGTGAACAAAGACAATTTTATTACTTCCTTCACAATTTATATACCTTTTGTTTCTTTTTCTTGCCGTATTGTACTAAATAGGGCTCTGGTATGATGTTGAAACAACAGTGGTGAATGAGGCATCCTTGCCTTCTTCCTGATTATTTTAACTTTTGAAATTCATTGTCAGATTGTCATCTAGGAAGATTTTACCAACAAATATGGAGCAACATTCCATGGGAGTCCATATCCTCACAGCCTTGCTAACATTCTATCAGTCTTTTAAATCTTTTTCAGTTTGATAGATTCTGCCATGGGCATATTTTTGATTATTAGATAGTTTAAACATCTTTTCTTTTTTCTATTGATCACTTGCATTTTTTCAACTTTGTTATATGTCTAACCAGCTCATTTTCTTCTGGAGTATTCATTAATCATCATCTTATCACTCCATAAGAACTCTATATGTTAATCATTAATATATTATATGTTGTAAATATCCACTCCTTTTAAACCAATTTTCTGTTTGACTTCTTTTAAACTGATAATTCTGAAGCAAAAGGCACTTTAGTTATATTTAAGCAGACACATAGGATGAGATCACTGTATGTACATTTAATTTTATCTTCCTTGAGTTGAACATATTCTACACTCTTTTATTTCATTTTGAAGTAAAGAACTTGGACACAAAATAGCCTGACAGATTCATGAATTTTTTTTTTTTTTAAGGATTTCTCAGGAATAAGCCACCTGCTTCATTAAATAGACTCCAGGGTTCTCTGGCCTACTGCATGTTTGACATTGTATCTTTAGACACTTACTCAGAGGAACTAAAATTGTGACTGATTTGTATTGTAAGTAGGAACATTTTACTAATAACATTGGTGCAGTAAGATATGTACTTTTAAAAAATGAATAATGTAACAGCATCTGTTTAGCATTTGGAGAAATTAAAAAAAACTTTAGAATGATCCATATGCCAGGCCACTTAACTCTGTAAAGTAATGTTTGACTGCTGGCTTCTTATACCAGAGTCTTGCCTTTCAGAGGTTTCTTGGAGCCTAACTGCAGATTATTTACTTGGCTTTCTATGTTATATCAAAGAAATATGGCAGATTTCACTTTTAGAACATGCTAATGTTGCGTCTACTTCCCCTTAAGGTCTAAAAAGACCAAACAACAATAGCAACAACAGCAATAACACAACAAAACGAGGGCACAGTCATTGGGTAGATGGGCTCAGGTTCATTCAGCCTTTCTAGGACTTGGGCAAGGTAGTGGTAATTGACAATGGAGATGACTTTTTAATCTTGAAAGACATAAAAATCTGTTAAGAATTAAATAAATGTAGCCAGTCTGGAAATAGTACATAACCTTCAAAACATTTCCCCTGAAGAAAGAGATGATTGTATCTCACTTTCTTGTGAGCACCTTTACAATGCCTGGCATAAAAGAGGTGACTAATTAGATTGAATTAAATTAGTAAATTATCATCACTATCATCATTATTTGAAAAGCAACCATTTGTCTTTATCATTAGTATTATATTTGGATGACTTAAAGAAAAAAGTAAAATGAATACTTTGTTCCAAAGAAAGCAGTTATCTTCTCCTAGGACAATGCATCTATTTTTTCTTTGAAGAGCATGGGACTGATAAAACAGACTGGGTCTGAATTCTGGTGCTACTATTTTCCAGTTTTCTAACTGAGAAGAAGTCACGGTCTCTAAGTCTATTTCCTCACTAGTAAAATAAGTGCATTTAGACTACTAAGTCTTTGAGGCCCATTCTAGCACTAATATTCTGTGATCTAAGAGGTAAAGCAATTCTTAAGACTATCATTTATGAAGAGTTGCCTAATTATAATTAAACTCATGCTTATGTGATATCTAAATTTTCTAATGGATTTTTCAAGAATCTAGATCTTAATGATAAGAAAATCAGTAATGAAAAAAAAAAAAAAACCCCACTGAAGAACTATTGTCCAAACTTTAGCAATTTTGGAACACTATGGGTTCAGGTACTTATAACAATGTAATCAACTCTTCTGATATTGCAGACTGATAGTTCCATCCCCAGGAAAATTCCTGCTGACTTTATTTTATCTGTCTTTCTCACATTACTTTGCTTAATAAACTTGGCAATTGGGAATTTACTGAATAAAAAAAACTTTATAATCTCATTGCCCACTAGGTGGAGATACTGGGGTAACCAAGATCTTGAATTGACCACACATATTTTTTCTTCTGGGTAGAATGCTCTTAGTTTTAATTGAAATAAATGAACAAATAAAAATGAAAAGAAAAACAAAAGAAAAAAAAACTGAGAGTAAGAACTGAAAGTGAAATCCAGCTTCCCATGGCTCCAAGGAAAGATTCAAATACACCGTAATCATTGTGAAGCATTTCAAAGTTACACTGCCCATTTCCTGCCATTAAAACTAAGTGCATTGACTTAATTTGCAAATACCCATACCCTTGAAGTGACTGTTTACTATCTTTGAAAAATCTAATAAAAACTCATAAGAAAGTCCCATTTTTTTTATCAAGTTTTCCTGTTTCTCAAATTTAATTTTTAGAGTTAGTCTCTATAGGCATAATTTTTATTTTCTCTTTTGAGTATTTTTTCTATTATATTTTTAATAGCTCACTATCTTAAAAGCACATTAAGAAATTTATAAGTATTAATTTTTCAATTAATTTAGGATGCATTTTAGCAAGCATATTGTGACTTTCCAACTTAATTATTCTAAGGTCTTTGATGATTCTAAAACCAAGAGACTGGGGTCAAATCCTAGGTAAATATGCTAGGAGTGAGACTAGAGAAATAATACATTTATGGAACATTTTAGTGAAGTCAGTAGGCAATGAATAATATGTGCATATACAAATGATTTAATAATATTTTATCTAGGTATTCTTAAAATAAATGACAAGAAAAATGATATTTTACAAATTTTCTTTGGTTACTGAATATACCAGATGCTTTAGAAATGCTGTTGGAGATTGTTTAGAATTTGGATGAATGGATATAACTTCTTAATTTTAATAGTAACAGAATTGGTAAGGGATCAGAACACAGGAAAGTAACTTGACCTGATCATAAAGACTGAAGGATGGAATTAAAAGAAGCTGATTTCAGTTTAGCATTCCACAGTGTGGTATGGTGGGAAGAGCATGGCTTCTGGAGTCAGTGAGAGCTCAGACTCCGAGCTCATACGCTCAAGAGCTGTGTGATCTTGAACATTACATAGTCTCTCTGAACCTGTTTGTTTGTCTATAAAATTGGAATAATATTTACCCAATAAAGTTGTTGTGAAGATTAATGTATACAAAGTACAGGGCCTAAGTCTTAATAAGTGGCAGTGATCATTATTGTCATCATCATCACATAATGATGATGATGATAATAGTAATAACAATGTATAATTCTCATTCCAATTAGCAGAAGGTAGATTTTCTCAGCAGGTGAGGCATTCTGGATCACTGGAAAATGATTAGGCTAGTTTCACTGGAAGCCTTTTTATTTTCCTTCTAACTCTGAGATTCAGGTATACCACGAACC
The DNA here is from genome assembly GCF_000151845.1 of Pteropus vampyrus. Taxonomy (NCBI): domain Eukaryota; kingdom Metazoa; phylum Chordata; class Mammalia; order Chiroptera; family Pteropodidae; genus Pteropus; species Pteropus vampyrus. The sequence continues at coordinate 13,119,078 of NW_011888800.1, forward strand.
CCAAATTGGTAAGCATAATAAAAAGAACTTTACTTTTCATTCCTTTATTCAATAATGTTTATCGAACCAGGCAGTGTTCTGGAACTGGGGCTAGAGCAATGAGGTAGACAAGGAGCTTATAATCTAGAAGTGAGAGACAAATACAAGAAACAAATAAGTGGGCAATATACTTTCACATAAGGTTAATCTATAAGGAGAATGGAGTCCAGCAATGATAAAGAATGACTTGTGGAAAGGCTACTTTAGGTTATGTAATTAGTACATAATTAAAGTAAGAGAAATGAAGAAGAGAAAAAAAAATTACCAATTAAAATGATTACCAGTTGTTAGTAAAACTGAGTATTATTGTGGGTAGCAATAACATGAGGATGTAGGAAGTGACATTTATGCTGAAGTATATTATTAAACATTTAACTAGTAGTTATTTTGAACCTTCTTTGGATAAAGTCAGTCTTGCTATTTTGCAAAATTTTCCTCTTGAGGAAATTGGTAATACTTTTTGGATGCAGTCTTGCTGATTCTGCTATTAAAGAACCATCTATAGGTGCAGAGAGCCATGGTAGAGTGGGATACTTCAAGGCCCGGGCAGGTGGGCTTCTCTCCCCCTTCTGTGGGATGTCTAAGGTTAGGTGAAAGTGGAGTCAGTAGGCAGCCCTCAAGGGCAGCCTTTTATCTTTCTGGATTGGATTTTCTAGTAGATTTCCAAACTTTGCTTCATCATGTTTCCTTCCCCATTTTTTGATTTCAGTTGAAGCAGAACACAGGAGACAGGTGTGTTGGCCTCATCCGTCTAGGGAATCATAGATGGTCATTATTAGACAATAGCCTTAACATTCAAGAAAAATCAAAATCAAAGAGGAAAAACTGTACCTATTGAGTTTTCCAGCCAAATTATTGCTTAGCATTTTAAAGATCCTACCTCACTATAAAATACTGGATTGTGAAGCTACTGGGGCTAGCCTATCGAAGTCCTAGACCTTTGACACTGGTTTGAATTAGGGGTTGTAAATACTGCCAGTTGCCTCAAATTAGCAAATTTTTATTATCAAATCCTATTATGTTGTCCAGTGTGATAAATTTATGCTTTTTAACCCTTATTTCACAACTCATCATATTTCTCTAGTTATCATTTTACTGTTATATGCCAAGATATCCCACGATAAATGGCTGAAATGAGTAATGTAAAAGCCAAAGTTCCTATTATTTATCTTTTTAAATTTATTCAAAAATAAATCTTTTAAAGAATAAAACTTTTCAGAGAAGAAAGGATTTATTTTTTGGGTGTCTGAATGGCAAAGTGAACATACGCTAAGGTTTTGTTTCACATATGTAGACTATTCAACTGTCGGGTTGGCAATTCGACATGTTAATTTACCCTGTAATTAAATTATTCCCCATGGAATATCATAACTTCTTGGGAGCAATACTGGGAGCAGGAGTGGGGAACCCCATTACATTTTGTTTCTTATAATGAACTGGGAAAGTTCCTTAGATTTATTTTCTAGCAACTCAGGTTATGCTGTTACCACTCAGTTGCTCTGCTTTGTTTCAGTACCAATGTGATCTTACTAAGGACAACACAAAAGTAGGTTAGCTTTTTTTTTGGGTATCGCTTTCAAATGATAGATTTTAATGCGTGCCACCCAGGTTACTCTTTGACCAATATGTTGATTTAATTCTTTTAAACATGCAAATAAAATATAATTGTTTCAAAGATCTTGGGCAACATCCCACATAAGAAGACTTTCTGGGCTATTAACCAGTTGTTAATTTTGATTGTGTTTATTTCAATCAAGTGGAAGCGAGGCCCTGTGGAACTTTATGTGTGGTCATCAAAGCCCATAATCTCCTATAATTTAAGTTACAGAGAAGTTAAAATTGGTCGTGACTCCTGTGGTTACAAGGGCAGCCAGAAAATATCTGATTAATGTTTCTTCTTGTGATAAAATTGCATTATTGCTTTGTAAAATATCTGCAGAAATTCAAGTGATTGATAAAATTTAAACTTAAAAAAATTAAATATAAATTTATTTACATGCTATAAAGAGCTCTACAGTGTAAAGAGATAAAAGTGCTCCTTTTTAGTTTCATAATTTAAGTTGTACTTGTTTATTTTCATGACTTAAAGTATTTTGTCAGATTTACAAATATTTAATTCTTCAAATAAGATTGCTATGGTTAAGAAAAGTCAATGATAAAGCAAAAAATTTATTAGAAAAAAATTTTAAATGCCAGTTTCCTTTAGGAATAATTCACGGAAACCTGTGTTTTAATATAAGATGCCTTATATTTAGAAGTTTTCATTTATGTGCTTCAATTTTTTTGGATAAAATTATAAAGTATAATAAATTGTTACTTATTAACAACAGTGTTAAATGTCACATACATAATTAGATGGATTGTTAATGAAGCACTGTTTTCCCTCAATCTTCTATTATGGAAAATTTCAAATGTATAGAAAAAGGACAAGAAAAGACCATGAACATGCATATGTCTTTCACCTAGATTTTCATAAACATTTTGCCACAAATGTTTTCTCTTTTTTCTACTCTTTTTCTTGAAACATTTGAGAATTAATTGCAGATATTATTGACACAGTACTATTACCTAATATACAGTTCATATTAAAATTTCCTAATTGTCCCAAATAATATCCTTTCTTTTTCCATTTTTTTCTTTTTTCTTATCCAGTCATTGCATTTAAGTGTCACATTTCCTTCAGTTTATTTTATTCTAGAACAGTGCTCAAGATTTTTGTCTGTTGTGACAGTAACATTTTCGAAGTGTTTAGATCAACTTTTTTTGATTAAATTTTCTCAATTTGAATTTGTCAGAATTTGCCTTATTAATAAATTAAGATTAACTTTTTTCTCCCCAGCAATACTACATAGATGATGGTCCTGCCCAGCGAATCAAATCATGTGATTTCTGTCTATTCCATTATTTAAAAAAATTTTCTTTTTGGTTTGTTTTTTGTAGACATGTAACATTATATTAGTTTCAGGTATACAACATAATGATTCAATATTTATATATATTGTGAAAAGATAAAAAAGTATTTTAATACATAGAGACAGACGGAGATGTGCTGCTTATCCAAAAGAATAATTTAGTTTAGGTACGTGATATAAATTCCCTTTTATAAAGCTGAGCTTTTTGTTAATAGTTAAGAAATATTTTAAAAAGTGGAAATAGATACTGTAATGTATTTAGTTTGTCTTCCATTGTGTGTTTTAATAAATACGACACTCAATGCATATTTGTTGAATGAAAATACTAATGAATTAAAAATCACAAATTCTTAAGGAATTAAAATTCTTCATTGTTGAACTGCTATTTAAGTCTTTTTATGTTCTCCTTCATTGTTTTGTTTAGGAAACAAAATGTACTAAGCCTGGAATAAACTGTTTGAGATGTCTAACATAAAAATAACCCAAGCAAATGTAATTTTAAACTGTAACTGTGTATATAGGGTCACATTATTTCACTTGCAGTCACTCAGGGTTTGTATATATCATATTTCAGTGTAATGACATGGTCAGCCTCCAAAGAAAATACCAGGCAACATAATTTGGTTTAACTAACAAATATTTACATGTCTCTGTATCTCTAATTATTGTAATCTTTTAAGGGGTTTATGCTACACAGGCTTAATTCTTTAAAGCTTTATGTTAGGTTAAAAGAGGTTGATCAGTAGTATGTCAAAGTGTAAAAACGATACTGGCAGCCCATCTAGATAAATGTTGGATTTAAGCCAGAGCTTCTGCAGAGAACAGGTGGACTTAAGAGTGGCCTGACATGGGGAGACGCCTGCTTGTCATGTGCATGCTTTCATATTTTTATTGACCTTTTTTTCTTCCCAGGTGGGTGGTGTTGACAGAAGTCAGGGTGGTCATTTGATCTTTTAGGTTTCTCTAGTCATCTGGTTGGTACATTATAGGAGAGATAAGATAAACAGTGCTGTCCTTTGCATGTGAGGTTGATGCCTTATCTATAGGAGGCAGACAGTTAGTTGTGTTGTTGTCTACTGAACCATCCACATGTGTTTGTTCACTGAGTACCATGTCATTGGTGTGTGTTTGTGAGATAGCCAACTGGATCCGGGTTAAATCTAATTGAGAAACTGTTTAATGCACCCTCCAATCTTGATTAAAGCTCCCTTGCCTAAGGACCACAATATAACCTCTAACTTCACTATAGTGCTTCTCACTTTGTATTGCAAAGATGTTTCCCTCTAGACTATGGTGAGGTCTTCAAGCATAGAGACTATCCAGTTTGTAATCTTTGGATCCCCAGTGTCCAGTCTGATGCTTAACTGAAATGAGGAAAAAGCATGATCTCATTTGCAGTATGATTACTTGCTAGTGATAACGTAAATTATTATTTGGGCTTTTACTTAGTATAACCACTTGAGATTCAATCAATTTTACAGCTAAACTTAAACCAGAAGTTTTATTTATTTATCTACATTTATTGAAAGGCTATTATGTTCCAGGTAGGGCTGATCAACCAATATCTATCTTCTCCTGTGGTTGACGTCTCTTCTGAGTAGTTGGAGTCTATGCCACACCGGTTGTTGAAAATGTAGCTCATCCCTCGTTCCAGGTATTTGTGTTAGGTGCTGGGGTCCTCCTAGTTGCTAATAGGCTTTGTATGTCATATACATGAAAACATGTTCCATAAATCCAAACATGTGAATTAGTAGAGTTGTCATAGCAATGGTACTAGTAAAGAATGCCCCCTTGGGCCCCAACTTGAATTTTCTGAATTTTATCCCCTGCCTCTTATATTCTCAGGCAAAGGAGTTATTACATTGGGAGGTGTTCAAGGAACAAAAGAGGCAAGGGAACTATAACACATATTTGGCTACAGAAAATGGAGGTGTTTTTAAAGGTGCAGATCTCTTTCGATGCATATGGAAACATTTCCTTTATATCTAACTTTATTCTTCATACTTGTGTAAAGTCTCGTGGTCTCTTTGCTTTTTTTTCTGTTTCCTAGTTTTCGCTCCACTGGAGAAAGGAGGTAGGTATTATATAGCTGTTATAAAGTAGTAAAGTGAGAGTTTTCACTTGTTGACCAGAACTTTAAGGTCTATTACATATTTTCCAATTGAAGTGTCGTAGTTAAAATTTATAAGAATTGACAGAAAGTAATTGCAGTCAGAATACAGTTTACAAGTGTGAATTTTTAGTCCTAAGGGCTAGTTTGTGAGCTGCAGGTTCCTAGAGCCATCAACAGAAGGCTCTAGGTGAAAAAAGTATTTTTAATAATCTAGGTTTTTTCCTGATTTCATACAGAATGATTATAGATTCCATGAAAGTTATTTTTCTTATTATAAAAGCAATGCATTCTCATTATAGAATACTGAAGGAATTTAAAAGTAGGTTAAGAAATTAACTTAAATTAAAAATAATCCATAATATTAACAACTTAAGATTGGACTCATTGTCACCTTGAGTATTGTGATGAAAATAAAATCTTTGTACCTTTTAAAAATACTACAGTTCAAGGGACCTATATTTAGTGCATATGTTAATTCAATTGGAAAATTATAGAATGTCTGCTTTGTGCTAGGTACTTTCTCAGGCTCTGGGGATAGAGTAGTGACTACAACAAAGTATTTGCTCTCATGGAGCTTACATTTAATTGGGGGGAAACAAAAATAAATGAAAAGATAACATAAGATGGTAAAACCTTGAAAAAGAACAAAGGAGGGTGTGAGATGGAGAGTGGCAGGTGTTATTAATATATTTTAGGGATGTGAGAGAAAGTCTGTAGATAAGGTGACATTTGAGCAGAGCAGGAGCGTTTCAGACTGAGGAAATGGTAGGTAGGAAGGTCCTCAGGCTGGATTGCCAATAATTATAGCCAGCATTTGTTGTGCACTAATTATATAGTAGCCTTTTAAAATCCTTACAACTCAGTGAAGTGGGTAATTATTACAACTCTTATTTTGGAGATGAGGGAACTTATATGCTTTAACCACTGTGTTATACTGATAAGTGCTGTGATAGAGCCGAGAGTTAGAGTGTGTAACTCAGTTCTAGGAGGCCATGAAAATTTCCCAGAGGAGTCGCTGCTTGAATTTAGTCTCGGAGAAAGAGCAATTAGCCACAGATAAGATGAGAAGAGTATAGACATTTTGGTCTCATCTCTCCCCGTGCTGTATCCCTAGAACCTATAACAGTTCCTTACCCACAGTCAGCACTCAGTACATTCAAATGTTTGTTGAATGAATGCAAGTGAAACAGCATTTTCAAAGACAGAGGCATTGAGAGCATGGGATATTCAGGAAACTGGAATTAGTTTACTTTGACAGGAGCATGGACTATGTGATAAAAGCAGCAGGTGCTTATAGTAGATGAAATAAACAGAGGTCAGATCATAAGTCTGTTTTTAGTAACAGGCAATGGGGCACTTATTTTTGCAGCACATATATACTAAAAATTGATAACCTATAGAGGAGATGATTGTGGAGGCTGGGAAAGGATAAAATGCAATTGTGCAAATAGTTCCATATATTTTTTAACTCAATAGAACAGAATGTTTAAAATTGTTTGGATGTTTGAATATTCTTTGGGCTTCTGTGAAGACAAAATATTTTTGAGTGCAAATGTGTGTTATAAAGACTCTTGCTTGCAAGGAAAAAAACACTCAAGAGGTGTGTTCCAGAATATAAATGTGGATTTATCAGTTCCCCTTTGCTGTGTAATAAACCCTTTCAAAAAAGCGGCTTAAAACAACCATTTGGACTGGATTTAGTTTGATAGTGCTTTTGCTTGTCTTGGCTGGGCTCATTCACAGATCTGCTCTCAACTGCTGGTCAGCTAGGCAGTGCTGCTTCTGGGTTGGCTGGTAGTCAGCTAGATGATGGAGCAACTGGGCAACATGTCTCTCACCATCCACCAGGCTAGCCCAGGCTTGTTCAAGTAGAGATCTCAAACTTCCAAGAACAGCAGGAGGGCAAGCTCCCATGTACAAGTGCTTTTCAAGTCTCTCTTTGTGTCGCATTTGCCACATATCCCATTGGTCAACACAGGTTACTTTCCAGATTCAAGAAGTGGAAAAATAGATTTCACCTTTTCATGGGAAGAGCTCCAAAGTCACATTGAAAGGATGGAAATAGGGAGTGGAAGGACTTGTGACTATTTTGCAATCTAGGATAGTGGATACAGCTGGGTTTCAGGAGTGACCAGAAACCTAAATGTTGTTAGGTCTATGCCTTGCTTTCTTTTCTTTTTCTTTTTCTTTCAGAGTCCATGTCACAAGTAACCTTATTTATTTATATATTTACTTATTTATCTATATTTTTATTATTAGTTTGGTTAGACATTTATATAGTTTATAAAACGATCCCACGATTGCTCTTTCTCTCTTCTGGCTCTACACCTCGCCATTACATTAATGCTGACTGCATTCCCTGTGCCATGCTCCCCATCCCTGTGACCATCTATCAACTACTAATCTGTACTTCTTTAACCCTTCACCCCTTTCTTCTAGCCCCTTGCTTTCTTGTTGCTTGTCTGTTTCATTCTCTATCTTCAGATCAGCTTCCTCTACTTCTCTGTTCTTCATGGTAAAAAACGACTGCTGATGGCTTCTAAGATCATATGGAATAGATCCAGATACCCCCAAACTGACTCTCTCTTTCTCTTTCCCTTGGAGAAAGGAATCTAAAAGGGACTCTGGTTAGTTTTCCCTTAGTAAGGTGCATGCACCCCGAAATCTGTGAACTGTGGTGGGCTGGGTGGGTTGGTATTTGTATGAGTGAGTTGGAGATGAGGTATTACAGCGTGTGAATTTGGCATTCAAGAGCTATATTGCTATAACATTGTGGTAGGAGAGTGGAACAGGAGGAGTGAAAAGGAGGGGAAAGGGGGCAGTGTCCCCCCAAAATGATAGAGATGGGGAGGGGATGGCTTGACATACATCTCATAAAGTTTCATTACACTGAGTTTCGTAAATAATGTGGTAGCTTCAGGGAACTTAGAGTGTTGATTGGGACCTTGGGGGAAGAGGGGTATAAACTATTTTTCTTACAACACTTCTGACACCAAATGTGTGGTTTCTGCTGACACCAACCAATTCTGCTCTCCACATACAAACTGGGTGTCCTACAGTTCAGTTTAGTTCAGTTCAGTTCAGTCAATTCAATTCAATTCATTTCTGACACTACCTGGAGTTAGCATCAGATCCATGTTAAGAACTCAGTCCTGCCAGACTGGCCTCACTTCATATGTCAGTTGCAAGTCCCAGACTGTCACCTGTACTTCTTACTAACCAGCTATAAATTCAGGGGTTCCCACAATCCCCTCCCCAGTTTCAATAATTTGCTAGCATGTCTCACAAAACTCAGGAAATCTCGTTACTTACCATTACCAGTTTATTATTAACAATAAAAGCATAGAATATTCCAGAATGCTTTGAAGAGCTAAAACTTCAGCTGTAGAAATAAGTAATATATCCTCCCCAAATAAGTCAAAAGAAAGACTCACGAAGTGAAGAGGGAAAGTAAGCAGAGCTGCCATCCAAGGCTCAGCTGGTCAGGGCAGCGGCTGATGTTGCAGACTACAGTTTGGTCTAATAGCAGAGAGCCCGCTGTCCTCCTTGCAAAGCAACCAGGGCCCACCCTTACTGGTATGTCTTGGAGATCATTGTCTTTTCCTCCTCTTCTCTCCTACCACCTCCCGTTAGACAATGTTCACATCTCTTGTTCCATGTGGTGGCACTGTGTAAAGTGGATGTGTTTTGTAACATTACCTGACAGGTCAGGCACATCTCCACTATTCTTTTAACTATTCCTTCTAGCATATGGTTACTGGACCTCCTTGCCCTGCTTCTTAGAATGTATTCGTGTTTATCATTGTCCCTTTTAACATGAGTATTCCACCTGACCCCTGTCATGTCTCATTTTTTCTTTTTACTTGTACCAAGTGCATATTTACTTCCTTTTGAGAAAAATTCTAGAAATTATATGACCAAGAATATTTATTCAGTAAGATTAGTAAATTAGAAATAGAGAATCAGGGCAAAGGAAAGAAGAATAAAAACACACCAGCTGTTAACTATTTGACATAATTGTTTTGTTTAATTTTATTTACTGAGATTTCTGGAAGCCAAAGTGAAAAGGAAAACATAGTAAGTTATATAGGTCTTGTGATCAGAATAGAGAAATTATTCCAGTTCTTCAGAAAAGGCAATGTTTTCTATGGGAGTACTAAGTTCTAAAGAGCATTTCTCACATAGATTCTTTACAGCACACAAAACATAATGAAAATGATTTTTCCAGAAGCCTGAAAACAAGTGCAAACTGACGTTCATGTGACTATTTCTTACAGTGACCTTCAGTAGATGCTCTTGGCATAATATTTGAGCATAACTCAGTAAAATCAATTTATTTGCCTTGTAACAACTCTTTTAACACTCTCTTCTATTTCCTGACCCTAAATATTCTTTCCACTTCAAGTCAAAATCTTCGTGAGTTGAATATTGTATAAAACCCCTTTTCTTAGGCAAACATGTACACTGAGTTGGATTTGGTTGATTTAGATCATGATTCATGGGAGTTATTTTTTTTTCCTTTGGTTTGAGTTCATTTCTGTACAATTAGAATCATATTGACAAAATTAACAGTTGTTAATTTGAACAATTATGATTATGCTGGAGTTAATTATCTAATGGCCCCCTCTTCTTTACCCTCTTCCTGAGAGTCCAAATTGGTTAATAGTCAGGTTTCCTGCAGTTAGGACATGGGGTGAGGGGAGGGGTCAGGGTGGAAGCAGGACTGTGCTGCTCAAAACTCTATATGAAGACCTCTCTCTCAGGGAGTAGTTGTGTCCCTCTGACCACGGGAAGGGACTTGCAGTTCCAGGACACACTTGCCAAACCACAGAGATCGCAGGCCTGTTGCCCATCCATTATTATCATCATTATCTAACATTTTTTAAAAGTTAGAGCCAAAATAAATGATTTGCCAGCCAAGGGAGCAACACGAGCCTTTACCACAGGTGTTGGAGGCCCCTTTGGTATTTAGTAGCAGTGACTTGGGTCATATACTTGTCTGATTTCATTAATCTGGCCAGGCTTGCCTCCTGCTGTCTTCCAACTCTTTTTTTTTTTTTTTTGGCAATTCTCTCTCACTTCCATCCTCATCCCAATAATATGTGTTTGCTGTCTTTCCTTCCTTCCTTCCTTCCTTCCTTCCTTCCTTCCTTCCTTCCTTCCTTCCTTCCTTCCTTCCTTCCTTTCTTTCTTTCTTCTTTTTTTAGAATTTAAACATAAAAGGGATTGAATTAATTGTGCTAATGAGATATAAAAATATTCAAAGAAGGCTTTTGGGGTTCCTGAATTTTGGTTTCCTGGTACATCCCCAAAACTCTGCTCCTCTTGAGAATAAAGAATAATATTATGGTAAAAGCATAGAGCCAAGACTCTGAGTTCAAATCCTGCCTCTGCCACTTATCTGCTGAAGGATCTTGGGCAATTTATTTAACCTCTCTATGCTTCAGTTTCTTCATTATAAAATGCAGTTAGTAATAAAAACCTCCCTCATGGATTCGAAATTTGATAGTACATGCAAAGTGATTAGAACAGTGTCTGATTCAATGTGTTAGCTGCTATTATTATTATTAGGCTGCAGAAATCAGTCCATATCTCATTCCATCACATAGCAGGCATTAATCGATCTTGGTATGTTTTCCTATTGAGCAGAATGGTAGTCTTGGAAGTCTTGCTAACACAGTGCTCTAGGCAACTACTATCAATTTGTCACAGTTTGCACTAGAATTCAAACCTGTCATGCCTGGAGAATGAATGACAAATAGACTATGACTGTACTCACAGTGCAAATCAATTTTTACTTTTCCAGGTGGAACTTGCAGAAATCTGTGCCAAGAGTGAGCGTTATATTGGCACCGAAGGAGGAGGGATGGACCAGTCCATATCATTTCTTGCAGAAGAAGGAACGGTAGGTGGCATTGAACTATTTGGAAATATTAACTAGTAAAAGTTCACACAGAGAAGAAGGCTAGGAGGTTCCCAACATGCTTTGTTTCCTGCAGGCTATTCTATTAGGCTCTATTTTCCTGTGGTATTTCTCAACTCCTTTGTAATTCAAAGCTACCACCAGTTCACCTCTGTTTCCTGTTGATCACCTCTCCCTTAAGCTGTCAAAATCATACCTCAAGCTTTTTTTCTCTTGTGTCTAGGTTTTTTCCCCTTTATATTCATTTTTAGGATGAGAATTTTCAGCCCCCAAGTTATATTGAGACCTCCTTTCCTGCTCTTGTCCCAAGTCACTTCATCTCATGCCATTTTCATAATCTCGTGTTGGTTTTAAACCCAAATGTTAGTTTTCTTACCACACATATTCACAACCCCTCTTTTTATAATTTACTCTTTGGTATCATTTTTCTCTGTCAACATTTTTGGGGCTTCAGTGGTGGGGGGAAGAATGTTGACAGTAAGCCAGGAATGAATTCCTTAGCTGGATACCACTTCCCCTTGGCTATCAGCTCCCTTAGGCAGAGCAGCGGTTTGGATTGTTGGCCATAAACTGCTCATTTCCAAAGTAGAAGCAGACATTTCTCTAAAATCTTTTCTTAGTTTTTCATCAGATTCCTGCAGGCTTGGCTATTTTCCCAGAATACCTGGATTTCTTCTTATTAAGAATATTTGTTGTTGATTCCCCTAAGCCAAAGACATGAGGCATGAGGAAATTTGGTTTAATGCTAAGAATATACTCTGAGTATTTTGGAGGAGACCTGACAAGCAGACATGATAGCAAAGAGTCTTGATGTTACTGTAAGTTAGATATAGAGTGAACAAAGTCCAGATTCTTTGGGCTTGCGAAGCACTTCATAATCCAACCCCTGGTTTACCTCTCCTACCCACCCTTTCACTACTCCTAACCCCTCAAACTCTAAGCTCCAGCACATTTCAACACCCAGACTTCTATTAATACCTCATAATGTTTTTGCCTCTCAACTTATATATGCTCTCCCCTTTTCTTGACATCCTATTTGGGTTACCCTAGTAGGGTAACCCTCTGGTTACCCTACTTTTGCTTATCCATTAAGATTCAGTTTAGATTTCTGTTTTTTCAAAGGAGCCTACACTAGGCTCTATCTAATCAGGTGCTCCAACGATGTGTCTGTATAGCACCCTGTGTTTTGCTACCATAGTCATACAACCCAAAGATGTATTTGTCTACTTGACTGCCTTTCCCACTGGATTGTAAGCTCTATGAGGGCAGGGAGAGTGTCTGTCTTGTTCACTGTTATATCTTCAGTGCCTAGTACAGTCCTGGAAATCAATAAACAATATTTAAATGAATGAATGCATGATTGCATTTTGGGGAAAAATTTTATTAAGATAAATAAATGCTTAGATGATTAAACATTTTCTGAATTCTAATACATCATATCTCACCTGTCATTTTTCTTCCAATAGGCCAAGTTGATAGAATTTAGTCCTCTGAGGGCAACGGATGTGAAACTCCCAAGTGAAGCAGTGTTTGTGATTGCCAACAGTTGTGTGGAAATGAATAAGGCAGCAACTTCCCATTTCAACATCAGGGTGATGGAGTGCCGGCTGGCTGCAAAGGTATGAACTTGGCAAACTAGTGAAACTTGAAGTAGGCTTTCTCTTGTTCTTTTTTGCTTTGTTCCCGATTACTTTGTCTCTTTGCCCAAAATTTAGGGAAACGTTCTGACTGCAGCAACATTCAAACTGCTCTTTGGGTACAGAGCCATCTGATTCTAAACTCAGGAGATACATAAGCCTATAGTGTGCCCTGCAACCTCTAGCTATTGAGAAGCTATAAGAATTTAAAAGTTGAGTCTTCTAGGGTGGTACTGGGGAGAAGAAGACAGTTTATATATGTAAAGCACAGGCCATGGTGATGCCGGATGGGGCGAATCTCTCCGAGTGGGGATTCAAACCCTATGCCTGCTGAGAGAAGGTCCTGGGCTCTGCACAGAAAAGAATTCAAGAGCAAGCCACAATTAAAGACAGAGGAAAGTTTGTTAAAGAGGGAATGATGCTCCATAGACAGAGCATGGTCTTCTCGCAGAGTCAGAGAATGAGACCCTGAGTGATTGAGGAATTGGGTTTATATCTGTTTCTTAATTTCTACGATAAATTACTGATTATAGGAAGTAAAGAATGGAATGAATGGTTGGGTTTGTCTTTAACTTGTGCAAGGTACAGCATAAAGTCTTTGTTTTCCTGTTCTCCTTTCGTGGTATGGGGAAGCATAAAAGTTCAGGTAAGCAGTTGTTAGTAATCTCAGCAGGTATCTTCTTTTGTTCTGTAAGTTCCTGTGGTCTTGCCATATGGCTGATCGACCAGGTTTCCATGTCTAGCAGTACCTAGCAGGCTCTGAATAAATACCCAGTTTGATATTTAGTTAATTTGTGTAGTTCTCATGCTTCTTCCCAATATTAATGGATTAGGTCTATGGGTGGATTAAGATAGTTGGAGGTGATTGATGGGAAGTGGCCACAGCTTTTCTTGTTTCTTCAACAAAAGTGATGGCAGCCTCAACCTTTGGTCCTCTCAGGTACTCCATTTTTGTATTGGGCCATCACTGGTTACTCTGAAAATACAGGCTTGGTGTAACCCCTCTGTGCCTAAAGGACTTGTACAGTCTACTAGAGAAACACAGACCAGAAAGGAGTCTTGCCAGTTCTTTGTTCCACAGTTTAGAAGACTTTTGCCAGTCAAGCCTCAAATCTATGTAGGAAGTTTTGATTGAATACCTGTTGTACACTTAGCAGCATGAAGGTATACAAAAAGATACAGAACATAATAATAGAGAGATTAGAGAGTTATGGGGATGTGAAATAGGAAATGGTTAGTATGTGATTGGGTGGTATGTAATCAGGTGTTCTAAAAAGTGACATAAAAATTAAATAATATGGAGGATCCAGGAAGGCACATGATATGATATGACTGGAAAGTTGAAGAGAACTCAGTCTGGGCCTTGGGGGTTTGGAATCTGGGTCAGGAGCGCCACTGTGCTCGCTCCCATTCATTCCTCAAACAGCAGTTAGAATCATGGTTAAAAATTTAAATCTGATGAGGTAATTCCCCTGCTTACCACTTTTCAAAAGCTTTCCGTTGCTTTGGAATAAAGTAAAAAGTCATTATCACAACCTGGAGAGCCCTGGCAAGATCTCCTCTCTCAGCATCTCCCACCCCATCACACTCTAGCTGTCTTGCTCATTCTTACCTCAGGGACTTGTACATGCCCAGAACACTCTTCCCTCAGTCCTCTTTGAAGTCTTAGCCTAAAAGTCTCTCAGGGGAACTTTCCTTGACTTTCTTATTCCTAGGCTAAGGTAGGGCTCCCTTCATATTTGCTTCTCAGTTATGATAATATTACAATTACTTAGTGTCTGTCTGTCTCCTTCTGATTCGATTTTACCTGAGAATCAAGACTGTGTCCATCTTACAGCCTCAATGCCTGGCATAGTGCTTAGGCTAAAGTAGACACGGTGTAAATATTTGTTGGATAAATCAGTGACTAATCTCTGTGTTACTTGCCCTGTCATATTTATTTTGCTCAATTTCACAATTTTTTACAAGTGTATATTGTTTGCCCAGCACTGGACTAGCTACCATGGAGATGTGTAGGGTATAGTTCTCCCTCATAACTGATTTAACACTTCACTCTTTACTCTCACCCCCTAAAGTAATGAAGTTAAGGAGAGTGGAGATATGATGAGCCAGAAAAATAAGAGCTTTTTTTCCTGGAAAATTTTGGGGTCAAACATTTTTTTTTAAATCATGATTTAATTGTTTTAAATTTGGAATTTACTCATTCAGATAATTTCTAAAAAGTATGTAAAAGAAATGTTTTAATATTAAACTATACATAGTATTTACTTAATACATAGATGAGCAGACATAGTACAGTAATCTTTTAAATATCAAGGCTTTAGTGAACTTTTTTTTTTCCTTTAGGACAAGCTTTCTTTTTTGGGAGTTGGAAGAAATTAATGTCTTATTTGTCTGAGGGTCTATTCTTGTCGACTTTTTATTTTGAGATCGATGAGTAAGTGTTGCCTTCCTGAGGAGACCTCAAACACACACAACATTGTTTTCAAAGTTTTATCACGAAATTGATATCTTCTACAAGATTCACACATGGGCTAAAACAAGTATGAGACGTGAAATGGCTTCACGTTGTGACTACTGTCTTCCAAAGGTACAAGAAGAAAGTGAGGAATAAAATTGTAATGCTGAAACTCTATAGTAAAAGTCGTCAGGATAGGGGTCAACTATGAAAAGGGTATCCTTCTTGAAAGCAGTAGCTGAAACCCTAGTTCACTGCAGAACCTTCTGTTCTTGAGGATGCCTTCTGAGTGTAACTGTATAACTCCATATCTGTGTTAGGGATACTTTGGCCAGCAAAATTTGGCATCTGAATTTGGCTTTTCGCCATACTCCTCACAATTGGTATTATTTTATATTAATTATATTAAACACTTTGTTTTAAATACTCTGAAATTTTCTCTCTTTTAAAATATGGAAGAAAGAAAAATAACTATTAAAATGGAGAATGTCTTCTCATTCATGTTGTTGCAAATCACTAGAGTTCAAGGTTATGTACAAAAGGGAAATAAAGATAAAAATTGCTAATATGGACTACACACATAGAGCTTGATATTAAGATTGTACTTTTGCCTCGGAATATAGGCTGGAATTCTACCAAGCATATTTTCCTTACAATATGGTTTCATTTTTCTACTTTCGGTAACATATGATTGAATAGAATTTTTGTTTGGAAATAAGATCGTTAAACCAGGAAATAAACTCCCATATAAAAAGGTAAAGAAGCTTATCTTAATTTGGACAAGCTTTCTGTCTTCAGACAATAAAAACAAAGGGTCAGTGGAGAAATAACTAATCAGAATAGTTTTAAAAATGAGACTGATTCGATAGAGCTCCACATGGCAATATTGCAATGAATAACATATTTTTCCTCTCCTTCTATCTTTCCAATATCCTTTTTTGAAAATGAGTGCCTTTTGTATCTTCTTAGTACAGGGAAGTACACTAAATCAATAAAGATGATTTTTCTTTGTTTTGCTTTAATGTTGATAGTTTCTTCTTTCTTTAAAATTTTATGTAAGTATAGTTGGTATACAATATTACATTAGTTATATTAATTTCAGGTGTACAATATAGGGATTCGACATTTTTATACCTTACAGTGTGATCACCTCACTAATTCTAATAATCATCTGTCACTGTGCAAACTTATCACAGTATTATTAACTTTCAGTTTTACACGTCCCCTCCCTCTCCCCCCCCCACCCCATATCCCCTCCCTTCTGTTAACTCTCTTTGGTCTTTGTCTTCTATTCTTAAATCTTCATTCTCTTCCTCTCTCTTTTTCCTCCCCATTTTCTCTTTCTACCAGCTTCCAAACTTATTGATGTAGATTCATTAAAAGTTAGAGTCTTGTAGAGCCATTTGAACTAAAATTAAAAGCATTTCAAAGCAAACTCAATAGAGATTTATATTATTACTTGCGTAAGTGATACTTTTAAGTGAAGCACATTTTTATGTTCTTAAATTAACAAAGTGGCCAGAAATCTTTAATGAGTACAAAATTTTTTATATTTTACATGTACTCAGTGGCAATATTTTATGTCTGTAAAAGAGAGTATCCCTTAATTATATTGAGGGATAAAATGGGTGATACTGATAATAAATATGGGAAATCGAAAAAGGAAGAGAAATTTAACTGTTGCTTTTTGCATACCCTGAGTTCCTTGTGGCAACATGTGAAGCAGTGAAGGAGAGTTTCATGTGGTCCTTTGACACTTCAGGAAAAATTTACAGTGAGATTCCTTACAGAGCCTGTTTGGTCAGGAGCTATCACACACCAGTTTTTAGCTCTTGCCACTTAGTGGTCAATATGGAACTTATTCTCTGGTGATAGAATGTGACAAGTGGGCATAATATTCTCAGGGCGTTGGCAGTTTCCATGAATTTGAGTGGAGAAGAACCAAATACTCGAGAATGGGGCCGGTTTCACTCAGCCTGTTGATTGAGTTGAGCATACTCTGCCAAGATTCTAGTGTGGAGTATTCTCAAAATGGTGAGTCCAAGCTGCAGGGCAGAGGACATACATATTAGGGAATAGAGTTGATATGTTTAGTGGGACCAGATTGTGGCAGGGCCTTCAGTGCTGTGCTAAGGATCACTCAGGCTTGGTCCTGGAAGCACTGAGAGCCACAAATGTTAGCAAGGTATTTTAGAAATATTAATCTGGCAGCAGGAACTTTTGCCTTGATTGAAGACAAGTAGGTCTTAAAGTGTCTGTGAGGATGGGCTAAAAAGGGAGGGAGATAAGAAAAGCTATGACTGGACTACTAAAGGGTCGGGTATAAGGCTCTCGGTGATTGAGTTTCTGTATTCCTATTGGCATAAATGTCATTACTTTGAGGAAGTTTCCCCTGACAACCTTTCCCACTTCCATTATGTTGAATGTCCTTTTATATGCTCTTACCACATCCTGTATTTTTCCATTATAGCAGCTTATCACAGTTGGATTAAATTCTTCACTGTGCAATTATTATTTAAATGTCTCCTTAAGTAGACTGTGAGCCTCATGCTGTGAACGTTGTGTGCCTTGTCACTGCTTTCTGCCTAAGGCCTGTGAAGTAGTAGGTACTCAGTAACACCCAGGGCTCACAGGTGTGTGTGACTGAAGGCAAAGTGTGGAGTTGATGAAAGCTGAAGTTTTAAGCTGAAGGGATGGGTGAAAAGCATACTGTGGCCACTAATAGGTTTGATGAAGATAGGATGGAAGGTGACTGGAAAGTGAGAGGTGATGAAATTCCCCCATGGCATCTTCTTATATATGGTTAGAAATTTGAGCTTGGAATGTATCTCTTGGCTAAGGCTATAGCCTTCAGATGTATTTGTTTTGAGATAATAGTTGAAACAAAGAGCTGAGTTCAGTTTGCTGTGGCAAGTGAAGATCATAAGGCCAGGGGTTGAACTTGGGAGATGGCTTTAATTAAATAACAAAAGGAGAAACGTGAGTCATGGATAAAAATGGTATAAGAACCAAGAGGAGAGAGGGAAACCAGGAGAATTCAGTGCTTCAGAAACCAATAAAACAGGGAATATTAAGAAGGTAGGTAGTGAAGAGTGCTGGAAACAACTGATTTGTTAAGGGATAAAAGAACTGAGAAAAATCAGTGCATTTGGAGATGAGGAATGCCCTTCGGGAGGCTGTATGCAATAGTTAAAGTGGCTACTGAGAGCCTGGAAGTGGTGACTATGGACAACTGGTTCTATCTAGTTGGACAGTGAAAGCGAGGGAGAAATGAAGAACAGTAGCTTGAGGAATAAGGAATTTTAAAACAGGAAGATCTGTATGTGTTTGAAGGCATAGGAAAAGGTATCAGGTAGGGAGAACTAGCTAGAGAGGCAGAGGAATGTGGGAAAGGTAGGAAACTTGACCCTCACAGAATGCTTTTTCTGGGCCATGCAAGGTGCTAGGTGTTTTATTATCTTATTTAACCTTTCACAGTAGCTTGTGAAGTAGCCATTAAGTGTCTCACTTTATATACTGGGAATTTCCAGCCAAGGTGGGTTGTGACTTGTGTTAAGTAAGCATAGGAGTCCAGATCTGCCTTTGCCCCTGGTCTTTTCCTTAGCAGTTAAGCATGAATGAGATATAGAGCAGGGTGCTTGGGGATGCTACAGATAGGCTGTGCCAAGGATATAGTGATGGGATCCATAATGCAGAGTTGTGTAGATTTCTTTAGATTTCTTCTGTGGCCTACAAACTAATGTGGAGAACATGGACAGTGGGGATGACTAACCCTGGTGAAGTTTAATGTGGTGAATGATGGTTGTTATGAGTGAAACATGGATGTGAAGGTCATTGGGGAATGGCTCTTTGTACTTGGAAGGAGGTGAGGGGGAGATAAGCAAAAAAAAAAAAAAAATACACACAATAAACACAACTAGTATGATCCCATTTATTTCAAACCATATGTTTGTAGGTATGCATAAAGTATGTGTAAAGAAATGCGTAGTAGGATGGTTATCAAAATGGCATTTGGCAGTTATCTCATTGGGGTGATTACAGATGATTTATTTTACTTCGTATTATTTTTTTGTATTTCAAACTATGTGTTTTTTACAGTTTTTTTTTCTTTTTTGTTAAAGCACGTGTGATTTAAATAACCAGGAACAACAACACAGCTGCTTTTGTTGTGTGGAAAACAACTTGTTGAAAGAATTGTTTTTAGAGGGTAACTCAAAAGGATTAGAAATTTTACCCTTTGTTGACCTGGTGAGGAGCCGATTTGGTATTTTTTCCATGATTTGTTAGTACTGCTAAATACAATGAGAAAGTCAGAGAGGTGAATCTGACAGACGGGCTCCTCAGTTAGGGTCCTTTTCTTAGCCTTTTCCTACCATACTCTCTTACTGGAAGTCCCAGTGACTCTCCGACTGAGGGATTTTTCTAACTGCAGGAGAGTGCCTGCAGTTTGCATGTGGGACAACCTGGAAGTGGTAGTAAGCTAATTAATACCCCCTGGAATTAGCCCTCAACCAATGATGGATGAGAGTTAGTGGGTAACAATTCCAGCTTTCTTGCCCATGGGTAGGACACATCTGAAGTTTATACATAAAGGTCCTAAGGGTCCAGCAGGCCCAACTCCACCTGCCCGTATCAGTGCATCTCATATTGGTTTCTCTTCCTATCTCACTTCCCACTTCTCTACCAGTGCTTCTTGGTATCACCTGATCCCACTAGTACTTGTCTCAGGGTCTGCTTCCAGGAGAAACCAAGTTAAGACAGGGTGCTAGCACTATTTATCTGCCTCTTTCCATGACTGTGGACCAAACATTTGTTGCCTGTTTTCTTGTCCACAGAGCACGAATCAGGCTCAGGAACCTCCCAGAAGTGGTATCTGATATGAACGCTCAATTTTTGTAGTGGTAAAATAGAAAATGGTGAATGTTGACAAAGAATTGCTTTCTTTCATTTTCCCATTCTGCTCCTGAGGAACTTGTGACAAAATAGCCCTGACTCATAGCACTGCTTCACAAATGTGACATAGGCCAGTCACCAGGGCTGTAAGTAGCAAATTCCCTCACGAAGTTCTGTCTTTGAGCAACAGCGATCTTACTCACCCACTTCCCTCATCTGCAAGTCATCTTTCTGTTTCCTGAGCCAAATCTCAAAGGGCTTAAGAGGCTTTCCTATTTTACTCCCACAATGTAGTGCACATACTCAGTGGTTCACGGCTTTGCAGCTGTTGTTGAGGGCATGTGGTAGATTTCATTCTTAATTAAAATACACATGAAATTAGCTGTGTGGACCTTCTGGCTGAGGGCTAAGTGGACCCAACAGCAAACTGGGACATTGCTGGAGTGAATGTGAACCCCTGGATGTTAGTGCCTCTCTCTGTGGAAGAAAAGCACACAGGGAAGCTGCTTTGGAAAATAACCTTGTAGGCAGCAGGCATCCCGTGCAGACTTTCTCCCTGCACATCCCTGGGCAAGTTTCCTGGGATGAGGTATCTCAGGCAATGTGACATGTTTACGTGAGGCCAGGGATGGGAACTTGGAGATCATTATTGACTGAAAGGTTCTTAGGGAGAGTCCACTGTCATCACTTGGGGGCCATTTTTTGATGTTTTTCCTTTTCTCCTTCTTTTCCTCCTCCTCCTCCTTCTCTTTCTTCTTTTCTTCTTTACAGAAGGAACTCCCCTGTCAAAGTGTTTTTAAATCACTGGAATGTTCTAACACAAATCTTAGTTTATGCCTAGAAAACCATTTATAAGATGAGTGGTGAGTTGGACTAATAGGAGTAGCATGACATAGATATCAGCCAAATCTCATTGAGAACATGACCTTGAGGAAGCAAGAAAGAATTATAGGACCTAGATTCAATTTCCAACCAATTTTTTGGGCAAGTCATTTACTCTCATCTCTTAAATAAAGTGATAGTACCTAGCTCACAGAGTTGTCAAAGATTAAAAAAATTTTAAAAGCACAGTTAAAACCATATAGCACCATGCAAGCTTCATTGCTTATCTCAGTTGGATTTGGATCTGCATTTCAAGAAAGCATCATTCTAGGAGATCATAAATTTCAGCTCTTTTTCTGTATAAAATAAATATATCGCTTTGTTTTCCTTTTGCTGTATGTATGTCTTTATAAATTTTCTCAAATTATATTTTTGGAATATATTGAAATATAGAACATGAATGAATAAATTAAATGAATGAATGAATGAATGGGTCAATCTGTAAAGGTATCAAATCCAACACTGCTAGTAAACACTAACTAAACGTGCTAAGAAAACAGTCAGAAGGTTTTAGTTTGTGTCTTTGCTTTAAAAATGGCACCATATTCTGTGAAATAATTGAACAGAAAAATATAATTCTATTGTCTCTTTTCCCAGTTCTGCCTTAAAATCATTAATTCTTTCAAATGTATGAGGCAGAAGTTTAAAAAGAAGACTAATGAATATAAGAACGTCTGTTATTAACATTCTTCAGAAGTGAGTGGCCCTAACCAGAGTACAATGCTCTTTTGGTAAACCCTGCTTCCTGTTGAAAAGAAAGAAAATCACATCATCAGCATAATAGAAGAATAAATCAGATACACATTTTCTCGAAGACTGATTTCCCCTTCTTTTGCCTGCTTCTTTTTGCTATTTGCACTGTCTGCACCTGCTGTCATCCTCCCACTCGGGGACTGAACTGTATAGACCTCAGGATGAGAGATACCTTCACTGTTTTGACCTCAAGATGAGAGAGAGCTTCACTGTTTTGACTGTCACCTGCTCTGAAGGGCTTAGTCAGTGGCCTGGGGAGAATGAGGGAAACATATTCTGAATTGGGGTTCTCATGAGTAGACCTGTTTACAAAGGTTTGATTTCTACTTAACCCCTTCCAAAAGATTGAGAGCATGCTTCTGGATGCAATTGGAAGCCAAACTTTTTTCTTGATGGTGGAGAAACATACAGCTCTACTACCACTAGCAACCTAATGAAATGATTTTTCATAAGGTCGCCAAAGAGGGTTTCATTTAAAATCTGGGACTTTACTCCAAAGGCCCAGATACTTAAATTCATTAGCCATTTCAAAGAGGCATGTAGTAAACAGGAAGTGCTCTAATGAAATTGGGCATACAGTGTCCACCTCAGGACCCAGGTCATGTGAGATTTGAATAGTGTTTTGTAGACATTATAGAGAGTGGTGTATTAGGAATAAACTGAATGGGGATGAAAGAACAAAATTATTCAAAGAAATAGCCCTGAGGGAAAGTAGTGACAGGCAAAAAAAATCAGTGGATGAGTTGTTTGTTTGTTTTTTTTTTTTAAGAAAAATGCTTAACTAGCCTGTGAGTATCACACAAGCATGTTTAATTCCAAACATCTGAACCCAGTGTGCATTTTCAAGCATGGCGGGAAATGAGGATAGGTCAAATGGAAAAATAAAAGCTTAAAGTTGGATTTGGCTAATTAAAATAGTACATTATCAATTTCTGAAATAAAACTGACCATTTTGTTGGTTTCATCTTGGTTTCATTCAGCTCCTGGCTAAGTACAAAAGCTTGCAATGGGATAAAGTACTGCGGCTGGAGGAGGTACAGGCCAAACTAGGGGTCAGCCTGGAAGAAATGCTGTTAATCACAGAGGATGCTCTTCACCCTGAACCCTATAGCCCCGAAGAGGTCTGCAAGTGTCTGGGAATTAGCCTGCAGGAACTCCGGACCCAAATCCTGAGTCCGAACACACAAGATGGTGAGTCTGCTGGAGAAAGGAAGGGCATAGATTGCCTCCTCACTCACAACTGGAAGGTTTCCAACTTCCACTCTGATCTTACTGATTTTGAAGCATGCTTGAGGAAATCTGGAGAATGTGTGTGTTTTGGCAAATTTAATCACCTAGATTCTTGGCTTCATTAAATTTATTTATTCATTCATCAACAAACATTTCCTGGTCTGCTATATGCTAGGAATTCTGGCTAGGCAAAGGTGAATAATATATGGTACCTGCCCTCAAGATGTTCATAATCGAATAATCTTCTCTTTTTTATCTTTTTGTTCTTACCCATGTTTCTGATGATTTTACTACTTATATAAAAAAATCTAGATTCGAGAAGTGCTTATAATTGTCGTAGAACAGCACTCTGGGACACCAGGGAGTCTTCGTTGCTCAGGTTGAAACATTGCTCAGGTGGAAGCTTTTTCTATTTGCCTGCTGCTTTCAAGTAATTTTGTTTTTATACTAGTATCATCAGATACCAGAGATGGAGGCCAGGTAAAGTTTGGAGGTACAGGATGGAGCCTTGGAGTTGCTTTTCTTCTTAGAAGTAAAAGTTGTCTACTTGTGGGAACTCAGTGCTGGGGCCAGAGACATCTAGCTAGGATCCAATAGTCTCTTTAGGTAGAGTTGGGAGGGCAGGGGCTTAGCACAGAGATCAGCCTCAGAGCCCCATTTATCACATTCAGTTTAGCTCTACAGTTCATTATCGAGTGCCTGCATTGGATTTGCCTGCCAAGTAATGTCTTAAAGGCTGCAACTACTGACAGCTTTAGAATAAGATGAAGGAATCATTTGAGGGCAGGGAGAAGGTTTTGGTTTCCAACACTGTTAAATCTTATTTAATTTGATGAACATTTATTGAGTCTCTAGAACTGGGATGAGCAAAATAGCCTATAAGCTTATCAAACTTGCCACCTGTTTTTGTAAAATAAACTTTTGCTGGAACGTTGCCATGATTGGCTGTGGCTGCTTTTGCACACCAGCAGTACAGTTAATTAGTTGTGACAGAGACTGAATAGCCCATAAAAAGACTTAAAATATTTACTGTCTTACTCTTTGCGGAAAGAGTTTACAAACCCCCATGCCAGAAAGGCAATAGACCGTAGGGTAGCCAAACTTCCTGGATTAGGATCTCGGGCTTCTTTCCTTACATGATTTGTGACAGTCATCTTAGTTTTACTGTGAAATAGGCATAATAGGAATACCTCCCTTAAAGGAATAATCTGTATAATGTGCAAAGAACAATACTTGCTAATGGAGATGCTTACAAATGTTAGCTATTTTGTTATTTCTCCTTCTCCCTCCTCTTCCACCTCCTCTAGGCTCTGAGACTGAGCCTTAGGAACACAGAAATAAACACAACATGGTTCCATCCTCAAGGAGCTGACAAAGTAGTAGTAGAAACAAGTAAGAAAAAGCTGATCCAGATAAGAGTATGATTGTGCTGTTGGAGGTGTACTTAGGTCGAGGAAGACGAGAAAAGACAGAAGTCAGAGCTGGCTTTACCAAGGAGATGACAACCACATAAAAGTTAGAGAATAAATAGAAATTTCCTAGATAGACAAGCAGTCAGAAAGACTTCTAGGCAGACAAAACAGCAGGTACAGAGGTAGGGATGAGTGAGAGAGAATTACATGTCCAGAGAACTATCGATGTGTTTCTTGAAAATGATGTACATAGTGATGAGTTAGATATATCATGCTGAGTTTGTAGATTAGATAAACCCAGATTACCAATGGCCTTGTTAAATACTTTGTGCGTATTACATAGTTAATGAAATGTTTATTTAATGAAGGTGTTTGTTGATATGGCAAGGCATCTAAAGAACCTGTAAAAATCCAAACTATATAATTAGATTTGGGAAGAATCAAAGGCAAAGAAGCCTTAATAGACACTGAGGATATTTACTGTCAAATGATCTTAAAGCTGTCATTTCATGGTGTCACTTCTTAGTTCAAAACCCTTTAGAGCTTCACCATTACCTCATTGCCTAAACTCCTTAACACAGATGTTAAGTTTTTACTCATTTGGCCCTCTCTCTGTTCTGTCCTGACTCCACGTTGAACCCATACATGCTCATGTGGATATGTGTTGTCTTGGCTGAACCATTCCACTTATGAATTGCATCTTGGTCTTGCCTCTAGGCCTTTAATCCTAAATATTGTTGTTCTTTTCTGACTGGAACTTTCCTCTTTTATGAAATGCAGTTCTTACCAATCTTAAAGGCTCAATATAATTTTTATCTTTCCTATAGACGACACCCTCCTCAATCTATAGCCTCTTCTTTTCTCTGTATCCATGTTCCTTTTTCTCTGCCTCTGCCTGTCTTTTCTCCCCCTCTTATTTTTTCAGTATGTTTTGAATAAGTTAATTTCCTAGAGAATCTTAGAAAACACAAAGAATAATTTGCTAATCCTAGTACATGCATTGCTCTTTATGTATATATTTAATTTTTCCCCCTGAAAAATAATGATTACATTGTTTTTGTAAAAATTATGCATGGTTAATCTTACCTCTTTATTTAGAATAACTTCTCTACTGACTTACTTGCATTACTTTCTATAATTTATATGTTACATTTGCACTCAATAAATCTATGTTGAACGAATGAATGAATACATTTTGTAATTCTGTCATCTCCAAAGGGTTTCCCTGTTTGCTTCTGGAATAAATTAAAAAAAAAAAAAAAACTTTGAACAGAAATTTGTGGGATTCTAGAGTCTCCTAGAATAATGTCACTTGATTTATTCTCTGAATCCAGCCATCTGACCTCAGCCAAATTTCCAGCTGAATTCTCTTGGCACTAATCTTTAATGTTAGGGATCAAAATCCTTGCCCTTATTCCTTCTGAGTTTGTGCTTTTGTTGGTCTAAGACCTTAAGCAAATGTTTCTCTTAACCCTTTAGAAGATGTAGTTCTTATTGAATGTGGCACTGCACTTAGATTGTATGAATGGAGGCAAAGATGACATATGCCCCCAGCAGAGGACTTAGGAGGATGCCACTACCCCTTTATTACAGGTGCCTGTCTATGCTTTAACATACTCATTTTTGACTTGAACTAATTTCCCCATCATGGAAATCCATGTCTTTCTCAAAGGGATATGGAATTCAATGTTATTTCAATGCTAAAATTGTTTTCCTTCTTTACTGCATGTGAGCTTGAGTTGGGAGATGTTGACCTTGAGATGACAGTGTAGGGAGAGATGTTTATAATCAAACTGTGGCTTGCAGCCTCTGCTAAACTAGCCAGACTTCCAAAGGCCCATGTGCAATTGATTTTTTCTCTTTCCAAATTTCTAATAGACTTAGAAATGCTCAGAGGCCATTAAAATTAAACACACATACACAGACAAAGCAAAATCCTCAAATCCTTTAGACATTGTTTAGAACGGCCACAGTTCACCACTAGGAACTGGCTAGGAATAATTTAAGGATTATATGTTGGGCCTTGCCCACAGGTAGGAATTATCTAAGGGTGTCGTGTAATATCTGGGTTTCTAGAGGGTCAGGCTGATTTGGGAGGGATATTTCCTTAAATGTGACCCAACAGGAAAAGATGAAGCTGTAGTCAGAACCAGGAGAGATGGGCACATGCATCTAGCACAGGAGATAAGTCAAGAACATACACTAGAGGATAAACAGAGGAACCCATGAAGAACTAAATGGAAACTGAGCTAGAGAATGAATGGGTCAGATGGTTTGGAAGCTAGTTTAAGAAAGAGATAATAGCATTCCTTTTGAAAATACCCAGCTTGTGTTCTGTGTTGTGGTGGCCCTGCCTCTCAGATGCACTATGCTGAGCTGGACACGAATCTCATTGCTTGGATTACCAACTTTTCCTGTGACCATATGTTGACACAATACTGGCCAGTTGCTGACTAATTTGTTTGGATCCTGTGATCTCCAAAGTCACGAGTGATAATTACAGCTTTTGAGCAAACACAGGGCACAGGCGTAGACTGCTCTTTAGGAGGGCATCTTATTCTCCTAAAAAAAGAATAAAAGAAAGGAAAAAAACCTCAAAACTTGTTATTTACTTTATGGTTTACACATTACTCTTCACTCGTATTGATTTTAATCTCGCAACAACCCTGGGGCACATGGTTATCTTCATTTCACAGATGAGAAAGACAATCAGAAGTGACAATAGACATGAAGTGGGAAAGAGCAAGCACAAGCTGGAGCTCATGAGGGTGGATGGGAACCAGACTCCTACCTTCTCAATCTAGGCCTCCAACTTTGATGATACTGGTGTCCTGCAGGAGAAATTAAACATGTACCTGGCCCAAGAGTCAGAGAAGCTGAAAGAAGAGCCAGTGGGACCTGGGGCTGCTATGGACCTAGCTGCTGCTCCATGCTAACAAAGTGAAGCAGCAGATAAGTGACAATGTATATGAGCTGCAGTGGCACCTGGTGCCCCTGCATAGACCTTTGAAGCATAAAAAATATATGCCTCCCATCATTCCTAATATTTTGTTTATTTCCCCTGTATGTACCTGGTCTCCTGACCTTGTCAACTATCTTTTTCACCCAGCTGCCTCCTTGGTCTTAGCACCGCTGGCTCTCTTGGGCTGCTCAGCTCTGACCACTGTGTTGGTCCCATCCCTGCTAGCCTCCTTGGCCCTGACCCTGTAGTCCTGTCCACCTCCTCAGCCCCAACTGCCTCTTTGACTCTGTCCTTGCTGGTCCTGCCATTCATGGCTGTCTCAAGGGAAGGAAAGGAAAGAAAAAGGAAAAGGACAGTTTCTAAATTTTTAAATATATTTTTTTTCCTTAAGTCCAGAATATATGACTTGACATTATTCAGTATTCCTTTTGCTTGAATGTGTTATGGATGGATCTCTACCTTCTGAGATATGAACTTATCAAAGGGACAGCCGTAAACTTTTTAGACATTCTGCTTTGAATAAAATGAAGTTTCTGCAAATAGGAGGATAGCCGATGTCTCTTGGGTACCCTGTTGTCCGTCTGCTGGTTTGGATTAGGAAAACGCTTTCTATAGTCTTCAACTATTTAAGAGGCCACAATCTTGCCTTTATTCTCTTCTCTTTTTTTTTTTTTTCTTTTGCTACATTTGCTTTTGTTTTCATATTTTTAGGTGTCTATATAAGTAAATATCTTTGTGTACAAAAAGCTGCTTTTCTTATAGTTAAGTATGTTTACTTTGGTCAAAGTGATTATCTCCTGTATTGGTGTGTTCAAGCTGATTGTGCTTCAGTAACAAATAATTCCAAAGTCTCGGTGGCTTGACCCAACTTCATTTCTTCCCCACAATGCATGTCCATCACAAGTCAGTAAATGGGAGTGCTCACTTGAGACACTCAGGGACTTAGGCTCAGGGGGTGGTCCATCATTTGTCCATAATCATGTGGCCGGAGGAAGGGAATGTTGCTAATTGTTCCCTGGCTCTTAACATCTTCCAGAGAGTCACACTGTCATGCCCATTCTCATTTCATTGGCTCAAGCAATTCTTGTGGACGTGATGAACTTCAAAGGAGTGGTGAAGTGCAGCCTGTCTTAAGATGGATGTGTTAGAACCGGAACATTTGGAAATAGCCCTAATGACAACCACACTCGTCCCATCAAATCTTGGTGATACTAGTGAGAACCAGTTAACTTTCTTACGTAAAAATGTGAAGTTGACATTCTTGCCAGAACAATGAATGTTGTTCTTGACCAAATACCAAGTTCTTTTCACTTAAAAATTAGACATACCATGACCTCTTTTTATGTTGCACATTTCTCTCATATTGGCATTTTATCTGCACTTTGGTGAAAGCCTTCTTAGTTCTGGTGGCTTGTCATTTTCTTCCATGGTATGTAGAGTTCACATAGTCTCTTTTCAGGAGACTATCATTCTAGAATCCTAGTTCATGGTCCAGGAAAGCATCTCCTTCTGTTTGATGTTAGTTGTTCACTTCCTAGGCCTTTATTTATTTATATTTTCCAAAGTACCTGGCTTCAGGTGGAAGCTTTAAGAACTTCTAAATTAGAAACATGAACCTACTTCTAATTTGTCTCCATGTGCGTCAGCAGATGTGAGTAACTATGCATGGATCCAGTGACTTTTAGCAAGTTATTGCCAAATACCAATAGTAATGATAGCAAAAAAATTATGATCCATTGTATCTGTATAGACATTCACAGTTTCAACCTCATGAGATCTCAGTCGATTGTCACTCATGCTGTAGATTTTCAGATGAAAACATGACAGGGCACCACTCTACGTTTGGGGCAGAGATACTACATAGTTTTTAAAAATTTTCGAGGCAGATGATTCCTCATGTTGTCTTTAGGAGGGAATGGGATGGGAGAGACTACAAGAATGAACACCCTTAGTCCATTAGGACCTCTAATGTTGGGAAACCACTTTTCTATCAAGGGCCACCAATGCAACAGCAAAAAGACCAGAGACCACCTACATAGGGAAGTAATATAATTTAGTTTTTTAATAGGAAGCTATAAAATGTTCCAAGAACAAGGAATATAAAGTTCTACTTGATTAACATAAGAAATAGCAAGATGCATGCTTCATTTCTGTATTTTACTCTTGTAGGGGAAAAGGGACAGAAAGATGAAAATTAAAAGGGAAAGCGTCATATGGACAAAGAAAAGGGGAAAACCATTTTGATAAAGGGGGAGAGTCTGATGTGTATACATACTGCTTGTTTATTGAGAAGCACATGAATGCAAACACAGAGAAACCACAAATAAACTCATGCCTGTGTGCATTCACTTTCCACGTTGGCCCCTGGAGAACTGCATGAACCCATTTGTAATCATGAGCTTCTGTGAAATAGCGGCATCCTCATTTATCTTTTCAGGATATCACCAGTTATAGTGTAAGCACCTCAAGAATAGGGATATCTCATTAGATGTTTATGAAAATGAAACATTTCATCTTCCCTAATTCTACACCACATTTTGGAAAGTCCAGGTGTAGTGTAGGCATACTGTCTTCAGTAGTTGCCATGAGGAGATTAAGAGGAGGTCCATATTTGGCACATGAGGCAGAGCTCCCTCGCCCCTGGTCCCCCCTTGTTCAGTGCCCAGGTTACCTGGGTCTGCTCCAGTGCATACCTTTCAAAAGCAGACTCTGGGCAACAGCCTATGTAATCTAGTTGGGTCTTTCTGCACAGCAGATGAGGTAGCTTCTCACTTAAACTATTGTTGTAATTTGGTAAACTACTACTTGTTGATCATATTGGTGAATAAATGAGTAATGTAAATACATAAGTGTTACATTTTTATTCCTTTATATTACAAATTCTTGATTGAGGGCAACAATTTGAACACTGTGCTAGGGACTATGCATTAGCAATCAGTAAAGCCAGGATAATCCTTGACCTTGTTTATCATTTTGTGGGAAGACAACAATAAAATAATTACTAATGTGTTCTGATAGAAACATACTACTTATTTCACATATAAGCACTGATTTTTTTGCATCCTGTTTGGTTTCTTACATTTTTTTCTGCCTTGTAATTTAATGAATAGAAGAAAGCAAAGACAAGAACTCATTTCCCTTTATGTTAAAATACCAGGACAGGCCAGCTCTAGGCAAGAGTGACATTGTTTTCTATAGTCTTCATTCATCTCGGCATTGACCAAGACTCCTTCTCAACTCCCTAGGCTCCTTTTGAAATGACTTAAGATTGTCTGCTCCTTTCACTTGTTCCAAGAACAAAGTTTTAGGGAAGTTCTAGGAAGTTAATGGGAAAGTAGTTTCCTCGAGAAAGAGGAAAACATAAAATTCGGGTCATCCAGCAGACAACTTCAGATTCTTTCTTTGCTTATGAGATGGGAATGAGAAGGTGACATTTATTGAGAAACTGCTACATTCAAAACACTCTATCAGGTCCTCAGGGGCTATAAAGATGAAGGTAGCACAGTCTTTGCCCTCCTAAAGCAGTGTGTGATAACTATAATTAGGAGAGAGAACATAGAAATTGGTGACTGGAACATTCTCAGAGAGCTTCATGGAAGAAGTGGCATCTGGGCTGACACTGAGAGAGATTTGGGCATTGCAAACTAGTCTGTGTAAGATATCAATGCTGAGCCTCTACTCCTGGACAACCAGTGATGGAGTAAGGTATCTGCAAGCAACAGTTGGCACAAACACACCATAAAAGGTAGGAAAGGATTAAACACATTTAGAAGACTTTGTGTGTCTTGATGGATTGGAATGAGTAGGCCCTCATTTACTTGACAATGGAAAAATATACCAGTGTTTGATGCAATCAAATATTTGGGAATGCCACTATTAAAATGGTGGTTCAGGAAGTTGATTATGGCAGCTGTATACAGGTTGGTTAGAAGTGAGAGGGATACCAGTTAGAAGGTAGAACAATTGTTCAGACATGGATGATACTAGAGTATAGAATGAAAAGGAAGGGAGCAATGGGCTCAATCTTGTCATTTGAATGGCTCTGGAGTTAACGGGAGCTTAATATTTTGCCAGAGTGTAAAATGCAGGTGACGGTGACTATGGCAGCGTGAGGCAAAGTTTCCAAGGTCAGAAGAGTAGAATTTATTATGACACAGACAGTGCCACTGAGAAATGGAAGCTAATACCATGGTGGTGGGGGAGCATTACTTTCCACGGACAAGATGGCATTATGCTGTGGATTTGAAAATATTCGCAAATGCCTATTGGAATGTAGTTTTCCATGGAGGAATGTGGTTTGTGTTGTAAGTACATATACATTTTTTTCATCAGTGGTTTTGCTTTTAAAAGCAGGTAGTTAAAGATTTTTTTCCCCCCTCTTAAATGTAAAATGCTAATTCAATTTAGTCTTTGCAGCATGGGAATGGGAAATTAATGTGGCTGAAAACAGCAGTTTATTTTTTGTGGGTTTGACCATTTCAGAAACTTCACATTTATGAAAAATATTATTGCTAGAAAAATAAATTTGAAACCACAGCCTAACTTCAATGAAGATTGTATTGTGTTTTTTCCATTCTTCTGCTTCAATACTCCTAGGATTCTATGCCTCAGAACAGGGACTTATTATAACTTTGTTGCATAGGAAAACAGAGGACTCCGGAGTGGATTCTGAAGTGGTTTTTTCCATCTACCTCTGGATTGCTGTTCTTGGAAACCAACTCTTGGTGTAGCCCAGTGGAGCTTTTTGTTTGGAGAGAAATTGGCCACTGGCGTGCAGCTATGTGATTGTGCAAAGGCAGCTAAAACCACAACTGCTTTTAGCCCCTCACCCAAACAGTGGGAAAGTATTTGGGGGTATGAGCATCCTCAGAAGACTAATTATACATTTACATGATAAAGATTTCCAATTCTCTCAGACTGGCATATTTATTTATTTTGTTTTGATTAATTATCCTGAGATGAAGTCTTTATCCAAGATAAGTCTGATTCCCAAAATATTTATCATGTTTTAGCTTGTTAGCTGGAAATCGTGCTCTGCATTCTTCCATCTCCATACAACCTTTATGCAGTTTAGCGATATGAAGCTACTCGAAGAAACTCACTGTATTGAGAATGAAGGAGACCATGGTCCAGCTCTACTTTGCCATCCTCAGACTGACCCTGAGAATAGATGGAGAGCCTCGCTTTAAGTAGGCCATACACAGTGTTCAGAGAAATCATCAGTGAAGGAGACTTGAAATTCAGTCATGCAAGGGAAGCTGGGTGGTCGGTCTAGAGATGAGAAGACTTAAATGCTAAGAGTTGTGGTATTTCATTGCTGCTGCAGACAGGTGCCATAGTTTTAGCTACCTAGATCCAGGTCCCTCTCCTAGGGAAATCTCTGGCCTTGTGCCTGTTGGTGAGAGGGAGGGTCTTGCCTCCTATAGTGGAAGCTGAGGGGTGAGATTGCTTCTCACAGGTCACTTGTCACCTGGGGGTGAGCAAGGGTCCTAGGCTCATACTGGTGCCTTGGCACATTCTTATGTCTGGGGCTTTGAGTCTAAAGAGGCACAGGGTTCATTGACAAAGTATTTAGAGTCCAATGTCACATCTGGACTTGTGGAGAGACAGCCTGTGTTGCTCATTGCCTGCTTCTCTTAGCTTCTGACCCCTTTCTGCCTGCTGTTCTTGCATTCTAATAGAGAATAGAAATATGTAATCCTAATTGTGCAAGCTCCCTAATATCTTTAAAATAAATTCCTTTTTGATTAAGGAAGTCTGTATAGATTTGTTGTTTACAAACAAGAATCCTGAATGATATAATGGCTATAATGGTTTCTTATTTCTAGCTGGAATTCTTAACCTGGATTCAAGGATAGCTTTATGGAATCTGTGTGTATGCTGTACTACATATAGAATTTTGGATATTTGTGCATTGAGATGAGGAAGAGGGTCTATAGCTTATATTCGATTCTCAAAAAGTTTTGTAACCCTAAAAAAGCCAAGAACCACTTATCTACAAAATACAATTTAAAGATCTTACTTAAAAGCCCTCAGGATTTGGCCTCTGCCTACCACTTCGATTTTCTCTTTCACTGTGTCTCCTGTTATTTTGCTCTTCATCTTCATTTTTTGCTCCAGAAACCTCAACGTACTACGGATTTTCTAAGAGCACCTCATGGTTTTTAATCTCCACGTCTTTTCTCATAACATTCCTCTGTCCTTAAGTTTCTAATCTTCTTCTTTGCTCCTTATCCCACCTTTGAATTAGTTTGCCGGACATCTGCTCATCTTTTAAGCCTTAGCTGGTTTCACCTCCTTCATGAAGGTCATGATCACTGTGCCCTCATGATCACTGTGCCCCTTGGCCCACCTGATTTAGCACTGCCAGCAGTCCATGTCAAGCTAGCCTCTGTGTGAGCGTCTCCTTTGTTTTCTTGGGGCATTCTCCAAGGGCACTGTGCTGCCAAGACATATCTTTGTGGAGAAGTTAACCCCGCTGGGGACAATACTCAAACAACGGGCATGTTTGTGGATAAATGCTCCAGCTTTCCTGTTCTCTGATGAGCCATTTCTGAGGCATCTTCTTCTACATGGTTCTTCAGAGAGACCCCGAGCAACTGGGTCCTGGTTATCCAGT
The DNA here is from genome assembly GCF_000151845.1 of Pteropus vampyrus. Lineage (NCBI taxonomy): Eukaryota > Metazoa > Chordata > Mammalia > Chiroptera > Pteropodidae > Pteropus > Pteropus vampyrus. Next base: position 13,152,911 of record NW_011888800.1, read on the forward strand.
GGTGACTTGCTTAGTAAGTACTCTTTATTGACTTTTCTCATTTCCTGTCTCACTTTCCTTCCTCTTTTGCTGCTGCTTCCTGGATGCCTGCTACCGTGCACTCGAGTCTTTGTGTCAGGCTCTGTTTTCAGGATAACCCAGATCAGGACAACCTCTTGACTTTGCGCCTCTACTTTAGCTATGAGCATTTGCCTTAGCATCCGTTGCCCTTCATTTTTTCTTATATAAAGATCTCTCTCTAGTAGATTATTCTTTATTTATTTTTAAAAATTTAAAAATGTATTCTTTTTTATTGTGGTAGGAACACTTAATATGAAATTTATTCTCAACTATTTTTAAGTATTTTTAATACATTGTTGTTTACTATAGGTACAGTGTTATATAGCAGATGTGTAAGGCGTATTCATCTTACTTAACTAAAACATTATTCTTGTTGATGAATAACTCCTATTTTTCCCTCCCCCAGCCCCTAGTAACCACTATTCCAGCCTTCGAGTTTATGAATTTGACTGTTTTAGTTATCTCATATAAATGGAATCATGAGTACTTGTCTTTCTGGGTCTGGCTTATTTCACTCAGCATGATGTCCTCAAGGTCTACCCATGTTGCCTATTGTGGAATTTCCTTCATTTTTCTTTTCTTTTCTTTTCTTTTAATTTCCTTCATTTTTAAGTTCCAGTAATATTTCATTGTTTGTATATACTGTGTTAAAAAAATTTTTTTTCAATCTTGGTTGAAGAAACTGAAACTTTAAAAGTTCAAAAACTCGCTTAAGAGCAATCAACTAATAAGTTGCAGATTAGGATTTGAAATGGCTTTTTGAAATCTCTACTCTTATACATAATGCTACCTAAATGGTTAAGACAATTAAAAGAAATGTTCAATTTATGAGTAATAGAGACAATTAAAAGAAATGCTCAATTTAGGTAAGGAGAAGGCCTCTTTTCTTTCAGGGGTATCATCACTTGGGCACTACATTTTCTTTATCTATTCATCTGTTAATGGGCATTTAGGTTCCATATCTTCCATATCTTAGCTATTGTGAGTAGGGCTGCAATGAACAGGGGAGTGCTAATATCTCTTTGAGATACTGATTTCAATTCTTTTGGTTATACTTTACTCAGAAGTGATTGCTGTATCATGTAGTAATTCTATTTTTATTTGAGGAGTCTCTATACTGTTTTCCATAGTGCCTGCACTATCTTGCATTTCCACCAACGTTGTGCAAGGGTCGCAGTTACTCCATATCCTTACCAACACTTGTTGTCTTTTGTTAAACTATTACTTCTTGAAAGTAAAGAGCTTCATTGTTATTCTCTCAGAATTAAAACTGGCACATAGTAGATCCTCATCCTTATGTAAAAAACATAAAACATGAGAGCTTTCTTCAGATTGCTCAACAGCTGTCTTATGTTTATGTACGTCTGGGGAGCAAAACTAAGACCAAAGAGTACATGTTACAAGAAGATAGACCTTAGTTCAATACAGAGCTATCGATGGACCGAAGGGAGGTGACATTTGTTAATAATGGTAATAGTGCTCATTATGGCATGATGACCCACTTGGTTTGCCCACTCTTCTCTCTCTATCCAAGAGTTCCTGTTATACAGAGTTTAATGGCATAAGAGCCCACATGCAGATACCTGTAGGGACCAGGCAGGCACATACACTAGTGAGGCAGGCTGAGCATCAGAATGGTGGGAACTGTGTAGAAATAAAGTGTGTGTGCCATGTTTAGAAGGGGTAGCTGCTCCTCAGCTCCAGCCAATTGTTGCCATGCAGTGTTTCAATGCTGCCAAAC
>NW_011888800.1:13154761-13159409 GCF_000151845.1 Pteropus vampyrus
TTTTCTTTTCTTTTCTTTTAATTTCCTTCATTTTTAAGTTCCAGTAATATTTCATTGTTTGTATATACTGTGTTAAAAAAATTTTTTTTCAATCTTGGTTGAAGAAACTGAAACTTTAAAAGTTCAAAAACTCGCTTAAGAGCAATCAACTAATAAGTTGCAGATTAGGATTTGAAATGGCTTTTTGAAATCTCTACTCTTATACATAATGCTACCTAAATGGTTAAGACAATTAAAAGAAATGTTCAATTTATGAGTAATAGAGACAATTAAAAGAAATGCTCAATTTAGGTAAGGAGAAGGCCTCTTTTCTTTCAGGGGTATCATCACTTGGGCACTACATTTTCTTTATCTATTCATCTGTTAATGGGCATTTAGGTTCCATATCTTCCATATCTTAGCTATTGTGAGTAGGGCTGCAATGAACAGGGGAGTGCTAATATCTCTTTGAGATACTGATTTCAATTCTTTTGGTTATACTTTACTCAGAAGTGATTGCTGTATCATGTAGTAATTCTATTTTTATTTGAGGAGTCTCTATACTGTTTTCCATAGTGCCTGCACTATCTTGCATTTCCACCAACGTTGTGCAAGGGTCGCAGTTACTCCATATCCTTACCAACACTTGTTGTCTTTTGTTAAACTATTACTTCTTGAAAGTAAAGAGCTTCATTGTTATTCTCTCAGAATTAAAACTGGCACATAGTAGATCCTCATCCTTATGTAAAAAACATAAAACATGAGAGCTTTCTTCAGATTGCTCAACAGCTGTCTTATGTTTATGTACGTCTGGGGAGCAAAACTAAGACCAAAGAGTACATGTTACAAGAAGATAGACCTTAGTTCAATACAGAGCTATCGATGGACCGAAGGGAGGTGACATTTGTTAATAACGGTAATAGTGCTCATTATGGCATGATGACCCACTTGGTTTGCCCACTCTTCTCTCTCTATCCAAGAGTTCCTGTTATACAGAGTTTAATGGCATAAGAGCCCACATGCAGATACCTGTAGGGACCAGGCAGGCACATACACTAGTGAGGCAGGCTGAGCATCAGAATGGTGGGAACTGTGTAGAAATAAAGTGTGTGTGCCATGTTTAGAAGGGGTAGCTGCTCCTCAGCTCCAGCCAATTGTTGCCATGCAGTGTTTCAATGCTGCCAAACTTTTCAGTATTTCAAGGGAAAGCAGCAATCCAGATTCTTATGCAAAATTTAGAATTTTAGTATGTGGATCAAGAAAACATCAGTGTGGCTGGATATGGGTCATGGGGTCTTAGTTTTCAACCTTTGTGTAACGTGTGTACTAGACGATGTTAAGATCTCAGATGTGAGGACAGCCTCCTCAAGAGGCTACCCCAGGTTCTGCTTAGTTTGCTCTCTTCAGGCTGATGCGCACACACTGCTTGTTCCCAGCCTGGGCCTTCGGCCATGTTGTCTTTGCAGCAGGGAAGCTTTATGGCTCAGGCCCTTCTCCCATGACATTTCTCATTCTCTTCTTCTCCCACCACACCCTGTCTTCAGAGTATATACCTTCAGCATTTCCAGCACTTGGATATTGGCTGCAGTTGGTCACTGTCCAGTGGTTTCATATTTTGTTTTATTTGTTTAACTGAGTCATAAGTTCCTCAAAGCAGGGGCTTCTATTCCACGTCTTTCTTGTCATTTGGAGCATGGTGTGGGACACACAGCAAGTGTTCAGTAAGAACTATTGATTGACTGTTGCTAGATGGCTATCTTACTCAGTGCTTTTGGCATCACTTTTAGTAGAAGATGAGGTAATGATGAGGAGGCTACTAGCTCTTGAGTGCAGAATTTAATAAATGAGTAAGGCTCTTTCAGAGATTTAATAGGAATGGCCTCCATCTATTGTTGACCTGCTGCTCTCAGAGCTTTTATGAGGAAAATGGTGCCCAGTGTGTTTCTTCTGTCATGAATTCTATCTCATTCTTTCCCACCAAAGTTACAACAAAATAATCATTTATTTGTGCCCTGGTTTAGATTCATTGACTAGAGATGGGTTCTGATAATTAGCTGTGTAGCCATCCTTTTAAGGTAGAAGTGAGTAGGTTATCTTTTTGTTACAAAGATTGCCTGAAAGAAAGAAATATGTATTTTAACTGGTTATGATTATCTATTTTCTGTTTCTTCTCTTTTATGTGAAACATATTTTGTTTGTTTTAGAAATCTTTTTTCCCACATTTGTGAAGAATAAATACAATATAAACAATTCTGTCATCTGTGATGCTGGATGTTAGGTACACTTTAGACACTGGAGTTTACTAATTGTCTCCAAATCTTCTTTTAGCAAACTATTTCTGATTTTTTTGGTGAAGGTGCTAGTAAGCATCGGTTGCCAAAATAATGTCTTCATCATTTGCTGTATTGCATTTGTCCCACAATTGTTTATTTAGCAAAGTTTTGGTACAGTTTGTTACAAAGAACTGAACGATTCATTCAATAAACATTTATTGGGTCCCTACTGTGTGCTAGACCCTATTTTTGCTGCTGAAGATACAATAGTGAAGAAATTAGACAAGGCCCTTGATCTCTCAAAGCTGAGCCTATAGTGGTGAGAGATAACCATGAACGAATGAACAAGTGAGCACATGAGAAAACTGGATAGTAAGTGTTGGGAGAAAAAAATAGGATGGAGAGAATGTGTATGTGAGGGATTTACTCTAGACTATATTTGAGGAAAGGTTTCCTTGAAGGTATGACATCTGAGATGTGGATGGGATGTGGATAAGAAGCAGAGACCAACCAGGTCAAGGTCAGGGGGAAGAGCATTCCAGGCTAATAAAACAGCTACCGTAATGGGCCTAAGGCAGGCGCCCTTGTGGTGTGCTGGAGGCACAAGGAGGAAGTCAGAGGGAAGCAAAATTTAGAGCTATAATGGAATCATTATACAAGTGAATTTATTCAACATCTTTTATAGTTTAAATGTATATGGCCATGATCATTTAGACCTCAGAATGTATGTCATAGATAACATTAGTATCAATAATTATTTAAGATTCACTTTGGAGAAAGTCAGCATTCTAAAGTCTGTGTGATACATCCTGCTTTGAAACCTCAGACTTCCTATGGATAAGATTGGGCACTAGTAGTATTTTAGGAAAATGTCACCTGGTATTATATTCTTAATTTGAATTTGACACAGAAGAAATCATGGATGCAATTAAGATAGTAAGAAACAACTTCCTTCCTCCTTTAATATAATAACTCTTCCGAAGGATTATAAGAGTTTATAGACAGATGAAGCACGTGGTTTTAAAGTTAATTGGACAGGGAAGAAAGCTGTTATGGACAGTTTCAGGTTTTCTTGGATTTTTTTGGTATCCGTACAGATTTTTTTGGTATGGTAGCAGAGACCTGATGAGTTGCCCAGTACATAACAAGCCAGAACCCTGGATCCAGAGAGCATTTGTGGTGTACAGCCAATGCAGAACTGCTTTCCCTCCCAAAGGGTGGTCTCCAAATCTGTCGTAGCCTTTGGCAAGATGTTTATATCACAATTGAAAACAGATGCCCTTTTGGCCCTTCTCCCTGTTGTCTGAGTTACTACTGTTCGGGGATGTGTGCCATGGCGATCTCTCATGCACATTCAGGATGCCCAGCAAGAGTTCCCATTAGACATTCCTATTCTGAAATCCTGCTGTGAAACACTGCAATACACCACAGACACAAGGTGCCAGGTTCGTGAGGTCCTGATCATATCTTCAGTATGTTCTATATGTTTCTCGTCACAAGTCAAATCTTAAGGTTTAATATAAAAAAATATTTCACCGGACAGTTTCTACTTTAGAATATTTAATCCTAAAAGACTGTGTAATCCTAACGGAAAACCAAAGAATACTCTTCCTGATGGACTATATTCAATTCTATTACAGGATAAGGCCCTAAAGTGTGCTTATATTGTATGTATAAGACATTAAGAATCTAGAATATCAAAAAAATCACTTTAAATTCTTGATTAAAAGAGATTTATTGGATGTAGTGACAAAATATAATGTGTAGAGATTTTGTTTGGATCCTGGTGTAAATCAACTAACATTTAAATGACAACTGGGAAATGTAAATAGAGACTGAATATGAGATAATATTAAAGAATCATTGGTAATTTTGTTAGGTGTGATAATAATATGTAAGAAAATATTTTTATTTTATAGAGATGCACACTTAAATATGTAGGAAGGAAATGTCACATCTATAATTTATTTTAAAACACTTCAGCAAAATATCAATGGAAACAAATATGGCAAAATAATAATTGTTCAATCTAGGTGATGGGCTCTTGGAGTTCACTGTAGTATTTTCTTCACTGTTCTGTATATTTGAAAATTTTTATAATTCAGAGTTCTTTTTTAAAATCTTTGCAAATCAGAATATAGTAGTGATTTGTCAGCTAAATAGCACTACTTTAAGATTGTAGTGGATATTGCTTTATTGTGCCTTTTGTGCTACAGTCGTAATAGCAGTGGACCTGGAAACTAGATGATTTCTTCATAAATGGGACATTATAATAAAAATGAATCAATATTCTCTCCTCACGCCCCACCCCCATCCCCACTCCCATGTTCTTATTTTGTTAACTTGGCTTATGATTATGGGAAGTGAAGTAGTTCAAAAGCAAAACTGAAATGCAT
>NW_011888800.1:13159459-13174001 GCF_000151845.1 Pteropus vampyrus
AGACTGAATATGAGATAATATTAAAGAATCATTGGTAATTTTGTTAGGTGTGATAATAATATGTAAGAAAATATTTTTATTTTATAGAGATGCACACTTAAATATGTAGGAAGGAAATGTCACATCTATAATTTATTTTAAAACACTTCAGCAAAATATCAATGGAAACAAATATGGCAAAATAATAATTGTTCAATCTAGGTGATGGGCTCTTGGAGTTCACTGTAGTATTTTCTTCACTGTTCTGTATATTTGAAAATTTTTATAATTCAGAGTTCTTTTTTAAAATCTTTGCAAATCAGAATATAGTAGTGATTTGTCAGCTAAATAGCACTACTTTAAGATTGTAGTGGATATTGCTTTATTGTGCCTTTTGTGCTACAGTCGTAATAGCAGTGGACCTGGAAACTAGATGATTTCTTCATAAATGGGACATTATAATAAAAATGAATCAATATTCTCTCCTCACGCCCCACCCCCATCCCCACTCCCATGTTCTTATTTTGTTAACTTGGCTTATGATTATGGGAAGTGAAGTAGTTCAAAAGCAAAACTGAAATGCATGGAATCCTAAAGCTGGTATTTTAAACATTTTGTTTCAACCTCAATTGAAAAAAAAAAGAACAATCTTAAAGTACAGTTACCAAAGTTATTTTCCTTCTTTTCAAAATGTATATAATTACAACCTGGATTATATCAACATATGTCAAATTATTAGCTTGTCTCAGGTATGTACATGCCAGATAATGGCCTACCTTTTTCCTTTTCTTTTCAGAGATTTTGAGGAGTTATTGTTAAATCTACCTATGCTTGCTCTTTAGACAGTATGTTTTTGCTGACAGTCTATGTCAGTATTGGGTATTGGTAAGAGTATTTTTACCTTGGGATATTTTGATACCCAGACTCTAAATATTCTCATTTCCCTTGAAGTTATTGGTGGACATAACAAATTCATACTGCAGTGTGGGCTAATTCACACATGACTTGGCTACTGAGGAACAAAACATGTTTGTTTTTATTCCCACCTACATTTAACTTGTAAGTTCTTTTTTTTCTTATTTTTCCTCCATACTTGGCATCAGTAGTTGCAGATTCAGTACCAAAGGAAATCTTGCTGCCCGCTCTCCTCAGCCTCAACACTAGTAAGCTGTGAGCACTGGCACCTCATTTTCTTTAAAGCCAGAATGCCTATATGGAGACATCTTAATTTTGAATTTGGATTAAAAATCAAGTCCTAATCATATCATCATCAACACCAGACACCCATCAGAGCCCCCGTCATGTAAGGCACTGCTGAAGGTGCTATGAGGTAAACGGTTGTAGTTGTGGAATGCATGGAACTAGAAGATTGGGTTTCTGTCTCAGCTGTTAGCTTTGTGGAGATAGGAGAAACCATTATTCTGGGAAGTACATGATAAGCACCCAAATGAGTGCCATGGACTTCAAGTATGGTACACATTCAGAGTCAAGATATAGTTTCCAGCCGGGGCCATCATGGCTTCATGGAGCATGTAAAATTTAAACTGTACCTTTCAGAAAGAGGTATATTTTGACAGGGAGAAGAAGGGCAACAAACTATTTCTGTGTGGACTAATGCATATACTCAGAGGCAAGGAGTGTTTGGGTAACTACAAATAGGCGAGTTTGGCTGAAGGGAAGAGTTCCTATTGGGACTGTGCATGTTGAGTGCAGGAATTTGGATCATGGTAAACACTGGAGAGGCAGTAAGGGTTTTGAGTAGGAACATAAGTAGGGCTGTGTGTTAGGAGCTCAATCCGACAGTGTTGACCTGAAAGTAGATTGCAGGGCAGAGAGATTAGGACAGGAATATCAATTGAGTGATTGCTGAAAAATAGTTTATATGGGAAAGGGAATAAAAGTGTAAATTAGGGTAATGACAGTGAGAATAGAAGGGAGGGATGATTATAACACACATTGTAAAAGAATAACTGATGACTGAATTCAGGTCCTTTTTGAAAAAGAAGAGGAAAATTCACATGAACTTGCATCATTTCATTGATGCAAGCAGTTACAGTTAACAGTTTAATATATCTAACATGGCTCAATTGAGAAACTTTGAAAGAAAACTTTTAATTATTAATTTATAGAAAAGTTAGCCTCACACTTATAAATACTAAACTTAAATCTATTGATTGGTTCATAAGTGGAATGTATAAGCACTTCTGAAAAACTAGTAATAGTTTAAGAGAGAAGAAACTGGAGGTAGAGCCTGGAGGAGACAGTTGTGTAGAAAAGGCTGCCTTGAAAGGATGGTCAGTGTCCTTCAGTGGAGAGACAGAGCCAGCGCCAGGTGGCTCTGCTAGGAAGGAGCTGGCAATAAATCTGCTGACCTTACTTTTCTCCCTTCTCTCTCTTGCTCGTGTTGTCCCTTTGTCCAATCTAGGTGGCAAGGGAACTGGCTGGTGTAATCCATACAGGTCAGCCTCCTGGGGGGCAGATAGCAGGGTGGGGAAGGGCAGAGAGTAGCACTGGGGTGCAAACGAAAGGTAACAGTCACAGTTAGCTTTCTCTTTACAAAATATAACAATGTGGGAGAAGGCTTGGAGGAAGTTCTTCAAAGAATAATAAAATGTTAGAGCTGGAAGGATCCTGAGAAGTAATTCTCAACCTCATTTTAGAGATTGAGAAATAGTGCTCTATTGAGGTAGTAACTTGGGGACAGCTGGGTGTCACAAAGCTGAGAAGAAATGACAGACCTTTCGATTCTCAGCCCTGGCTCTTTCCAGTGGGCCAGGCAGCTGCCATATATTTTCCAGAATTTTCCCAGACCCACCACACCAGCTCGGCCACTGTTCAGCACAGGTAAAAAAGTCTCAGTTGTTATTCAAGGGAATGTGTAAATAGTATAGGCATAGTCAGAGTCATTGTGGATAGTATGGAAAATACAGAAATGTGTCAAGGAGAAAATAAAATCACCCATAATGTACCACAGAGGTAATGACTGTTAATATTTTGGTGCTTTCTTATAATTTTTAATTATAAGAAATATAATTATGCATATATATGTATGCAAAATTAGTATCAATTGTACCTATGGTTTTGTATCTTGCTTTTTCACTTAATAATGAATAATTTCCCATGTAGTAAATTGTGTTAGAATCTGAGTTTTAATAGCAGTAATATATTTTTTAATATATGTAGTATAATTTAAAAAGTGTTTCTTGTTATTAGATATCTGGATTGTTTCCTTTTTCTGTTATGATAAATAATGCAGGATGTATATACAGATATATATGTATATATATATATGTGTGTGTATATGTATATGTGTATACACACATATATATACACATATAAAAATAATTGTGGTTATCTCTAGGATACATTTTTATAAATAGAATTGCCAGCATAAGCATTTTCACTGGTCCTTTCTGGTGGGTCACACTGAAAAGAATTTGGCTCTGGGGTCAGATGTCCCGATCTATTCCTCTTCTGCCACTTTCTGGATGTGTGACCTTAGGTGTGTTACTTCATTCCACTGAGCCTCATTCTCTTATCTGTTAAACCAGGATCATCCCTCCCATCCCTTCTTCCCCATTCTGTGATGAGGACTCCATGAAATAGTACCTTTAAAGTGCACAATACGTGTTACCTCTTCCCTTCTATGAGAGGAGTCAGTTTGCACACACGTGTGCACATGTCTGGATGTGTCGAATGAAATGAAGAAAATATAAGATTGTTTTAGTGTCAAGTAAAAGTAAAATTAACTTCAAAAGAGATCAATTTAGAACATAAAGAATTCTTTCGGTGAAAGAGAGACCTTTTTAAAGTCTAACGTATTGCTAATGAAGACAGAAATGGAAGTCCTTGATTACTATATTTTTCTTTGCACTGAGTTGTCCAGTTAACTATTTCTAACCTGGTCCCCATCTCCTTCCTTTCTAAGTGCTCATCTTCAAACTCTACCAGCGGGCAAAGCACGTGTACAGTGAGGCTGCGCGAGTACTCCAATTTAAGAGGATATGTGAGGAGGCACCTAGCAACATGGTCCAGCTTCTGGGGGAGCTAATGAACCAGAGCCATGTGAGCTGCCGGGACATGTACGAGTGTAGCTGCCCTGAGCTGGACCAGCTGGTGGACATCTGTCGGTGAGGCTGAGATAGTAGCATGGCAGGGGCTGGGGGATGCTGCCAAAGAAATTGTTTAAATTAATGGAAAAAAAAGTAACATTTTCATATCTTCTAAATGAAAGAAGATCCTTCCTCACTTCCTATATAAGGGGCTATCTGTGATACAGAGCTGGACTTGTTTCTCCCTAAATATCTGTGTGATGAATGACTGGAGACCTGACTCTATGGTTTTATGAGGCTCCATGTTTGGAGTCAGTTCTTTACAACATCATTAGAAAGACTTTTCCATCGTTGGATAAGTAGGCATCTCAGGGAGCTTTTTTCAGACATATGGACCCTGTTGTTATTTTCTCATGATGTTTTAATCAGTGCTGTCCACCACACTCAGCTCTGTCAGCATCTCCTGTTCGGTGCCTCAACTTTGCTAATTTTATTTGAGAAAGGAGAAAAGAAGGGAGAAAATGGAAAGAGGGCCTCAAGCCTGATTGGAGGGTATGGCAGAAAGGGTAGGACGGGGAGGGATGTTGCCGAAGGAATTACTCAGAGAGCCAGCATTTCCTGCCTTCTAGGTTTAAGTTAGGCAATTTGAGGAAATAAAGACTAAAGAAAGCCCAGTTTATAAATGGTCAGTTGAGGCAGAAATGTAAAGAGGGAAACTTTCACAAAGTCGGCAAACAACTTCCTTATAATTGCTAGAGAATGGGGATAATAAGGTAGAATAGTCCCTTTACCCAGAAGGGATCTCATTGACCTTGGGAGAACTGAAAGGGAAATTGGGAGAATTCTCAAATGGCTGGATGTTATTTCCACTGTGAGAAAATAATACAGGATTGTCTGCAATTAGTAATGCAAATATAATTTACCACTTGGCGCCTATGGCTTGCCTCACTCATTGCCACATTCCCAGCCTGAAAAATTAAAAGCAAGTAGCTCTAATGATCACAAATGGCATGTGCAACCCAACTTGTTGAGACACTTGAACACAACATTGATGACAATAACTGCTGTCGTCAGTGTTTGCTCACTAAATGCCAAAAAGCCTTCCAGAGCTTTTTTTCATTATAAGCACTCTTTTCAAAAAATATCAAGAGCCTAGTAAATGGAAGGGACAAATATTGTTCTGTTTTGGACGTAAAAGGAAGTGGAATGATTCGTGCAGAAATCAGGAAGAAGCGTCTTTGCCTGGATGGTAGTCGAATAGTTTGAATCCCACCTGAAAAGCTGTGGAGGGGCGTTTGCCAGCAATTCTCTAATAAAACTTTTCCTGGGATGGTCAACCAGCTCTGGCTCTTAAGGAGCTTACATTCTCATGGGGAGAGGGCAATTTACAACATAAATTCAGTAGTAGTGATAAATGCTATGAAAAAGAAAAAAGAAAAAAAATAGACGGGATAAAGACTACCAGGGTTGAGTGGGTAATCTTTATGTGGAAGGGCCAAGGAGGCCTCTCGGAGGAGATGATATTTGAGCAGAGACCGGAAGGAAGCAAAGAAATGAGGACAAGTAGAGAGGCTCAGAGGTGGGTATCCGAGGTGGGGACCAGGCTGTCACACGTGAGGAACAAGAAGACTAGTGTGGTTGGCGGGCAGTGAGGCGAGGGCAGGAGGTGATGAAGTAAGAGAAGTAGTGGGGAGCCATACCACATGGGCCTTGTAGGCCATTGGTAGGACTCCGGCTTCTAGTAGAGAAAGGTGGCAGTGGAAATGTTAAATGATTCTATGCCAGATATGCCTTGAAGGAAGATTCAAGACAATTGCCCTGTGGGTGAAAGAGAAGAATCAAGGTGACTCCTGAATTTTTCTTTGTTTCTGTAAAAGCCACTTTTTTGGGAAGTGAGATTTCACATTTCTGGGTCAGAATAATCTTATAGTACCATTGGCTATGAGAGCAGAAAGTGTAGAGATCCTAGAAGGCATGAAGGTTAAGTGATTTGAACAAGTTAACATACTCAGTGGAGGAGGGAAGCTGAAATGGGCTCAAGGAGGAGCCCTGCCAAAGACAATCGATTAGCCCTCCTGGTCCACTGTGGCACTTTAAAATTCCTTTAGTTTTCCTGAAGACCTGTTTGGAAACTATTTTCATGGAAAGACAACTAATTGAGTGAATGAATGAAGGATGCATATATCTGGAATACTCAGGGCACTATGTACAAGCTAAAGTCTTCACGTGATCTGAGCTAGATTGTATTCGAAAGGTGTCTCTAGGTAGCTAGTCTATAGGACAACTTATGGGAAGCCGCTTTATGACTTAAGTGGAGAGAAAGGGGAAAAAGGGATGGAGATCACCAATGCTTGCTGTTTTTTTTCAGTTGAGTCTTTTACTGTTCTTCAAGAGAAAATTAGTTGAGAATCCAAAGAAAGGGCCAGGGAAAGAGAAAGAAACTACACTTATGCTATTAGGCTGTTTATTTTTTGTTTATTAAATAAATGTAGAAAACTTCAGTTATGTGGAACAAAGCATAATAATGAAGGAAAAAGATGAAGCTTGCCCAATCATAAAATATCCCGTTTTAATGAACAAAATGTAAATCTTAAGAAATGGCTAAATTTTAAAGTAAGATTTACTGAGGAACACAAAACAGTTTTGAAACCAAGCCAATTTGTGTGAGACAGCCCATTTGTTATTGGTTTTCCTGATAATACTTAAGAAAAAAATAGTTAAGGCCTTTTATTTCAATTTTGACACTTGTTGAAATAAGAGATGACTCATTGGTAGACCAAAAAAGGTTACAAAAGTAAATTTGCTGTCTTCCTCAGAAGCCTTTCAACAGCTTTATTCCATGGCTGTGCTGCTTAGGTCAGAATGAGGGAGAATGAAGTGCACATTCCCGTTAGGATGTTCTTTCCCCATGACCTTAAGTGCTGATCTGTACACTTTGCCAAGGGAAAGGGAGAGAGCCATTTCAGCTGCTCTTAGGGCTTACTTCTCGTTGGGCCTCTGTCTTCTACTTATTGTCGCCCCCAGCTAACATATATATGCCCTACGCTGGAACTACACCAACTGGTCTTCAGTGGCCTTTAGTGGCTTACATTTCTAAAATAGACTTGTAGTCATATTTTCTTACACTTTCTCATTTGAACAGTATTTGAAATCTGTGGTTTCTTCAATCTAAAGCAATCTGAAAGTGTTTCTAACCTGGCTGTAAAAATAATAGAAATTGTTCTCGAAGGTCTGTTTTTCTGAGATTCTAGTAAAAAAATCTAGACTTCAGAGCAGAAGCTAAAATTCTTTCCAGATAAAGGCTATATTATTGACTATATATGCACGCACGTGTGCATGCGCGCGCACACACACACACACACACACACATTCTGTCTCACATAATTGACTTGGTTTCAAAATTTTTATATTTCTCAGTAAATTCTACTTTAAAATCTAGTCATTTCTTAAAATTTACATTTTGCTCATTTAAAATATTTTTTATAATTGGGCAAATTATAAATTTTCCTTTATTATACTGTTTCACATAATTGAGACTTTGTAATATTAATTTAATAAAAAGTGTCTGAGTATATATTTTGATATTTTAAAACAAATATAACAATCCAGCAGCCTTTTATTAGAATCTACCAAATGCCTGGAACTATGCTCGACTGAGATTAGAGAGATATAAGCTATCCCTAAATTTAAGATTTTTTGAAATAGTTAACATCCATTTGTGTAATGTAAAAATATTTACTTATTTTGAAATAAATAAAATTGAATTGAAATACAATCCACAATTCCTTGTTTTTCCTTTTTGTAGTTTGCAGCAAAGTTGGGTCTTATTGGATCTCTCCCCCATTCCATTGTCCTGTGCCTCATACCTTAGTAAGTGCTTTATGTTCAAATCAGTTCATTTAAAAGTAGGCAGTTTTAGTCAGGCTATATAGCGTGCCTGGAAGGTCAGTTATATGAATACACTTTTCAGTGATAAAAGGATTCAAAGGAACATGCTGTAGAATCTCCATCTCTCTGCTCTTCTTGCCTTTGTTTAGTACATCGTGCTTTTTAAGGCAGAGGCTGCTTTTGTTGTTTTGATCAACCCTTCCATATTATTCCCAATCCAGTCACCACAATCATCAAAGTGGTATTTGGAGGATTTTAGGGTTTCGGTTTTCATTAACTCTTGTATTGCTTCTCTGATGATTGCCTCTCAGGATCTGTATCTTTAATGTCTCACTGTTCTCCCAGGAAAAAACGCAAAAGTGAAAAGTTCACTAAACACCCTTGACTTATCTGCTTTCCATTCTTAATTTAAAGCTTATATTGGTCTCCTAACTTGTAGATCTCTCTCATAATTTCTATGGCATATGCCAAAGGGCATGTTAAACACCAGTGGGGAACACAGCAGACAGGGCCTTCGTGTCCTGTGAGTGTGTATAGCTAGGCAGGATGCTGACCAGCTGCTGGGGGCAGACCCTGATTTGTGATCACAAGTGCCATTGACTCAGGGCAGAAGGTTATTTATAAGAACACTTATGATTCTCTTTTTGGGAAATTTGAGCCTTGACGATTTCAGACCACGTGGTTGATGTAGTCCAGTCCATTTTTATTTGCAGCAGGCAGGATCGTGACAGAGCAGCTCTGGAGACTCAGAAATGAAATGCATTTACCTAGAAAGACTTCTAGCTTCTGCTGTCCAGAAACTGGAAGGATACTCAAGAAAATAGCTCCTCTCTCCCCACGCAGCGCAATTCCTATGGATTTTACAGCCACTTAGAAACAACATTCTCAGGTTGCTCTATGTTCACTTTTGAAATTACAGCTTTCAAAAACTGTTCAAATGAAAATGTGTGAGAAAATATGTCTAGAAATCCATTGAAGACCATAAAAGACCTGGTCGACTTGAGTCCAGCAAAATGGCATAATTTGGGTCTTAGAAAATCAAGTAAGAGGGCACAGTGTTCTTTTCTAGGTGATGCCATGGTCTCCCAGATACACTTGCTGACACCTCGGTTTCTCTCAGTGTTCTCCACAGGGAGAGATAGTTTGATGTGGCTGCATATGACAAATTTTTCTTTTTAAATTTCAAATCACCAAGTTGCAAACTGACCCTTTGCCAGCCTGAGAACTCAGAATAATCCTAGAATCCCAGAGTCAAAGAAACTTTACAGCTAGGAGTCCGGGCTCAGTTTTAGCTAATGGGTCATAAGCTGAATGTTTGAAGGACAGGAGGAGATGAGTAATCTTTATTTATTTGCAAGCATTTTTGTTTTTTTACTTAAACATCTATTTTCACTTGAAATGCATATTTTAATGAATGAAATAGATGATGAAAAGAAATTAATTGAGAAAACCATTGAGGGAAAAATGAATTACTGGTGTGCAATAATTCTGATGTCCTAGATAGAGTAGGGGTAATATTATACGACATTTTCCAGGAAGTAAAGTAGGTCATGTAGATGGAGAAAGGGACAAAATTGTGCTAAATTACTTATGAAGTTTTTAATCTATGAATTTCGAATAAATTTTATGTGGAAGAATTGGAAGTATATGTTAACTTTTATTGTCAGGATAAACTGCATCTTTTAAAGGTGAGTGATCCTTATACTTTGCGTAGGATCTCTTGCTTTGGTATAAATCTTAGGTTTGAAACTGTGCCTGGTTAATGGTGACTAAAATTACCCCTTGCTATGTAGTGGTTTATATAGGAGTTTCTATCCCAATCACACATTTCATCTGATGATAAATTCTGAGGCCAGTTGTCAGACCAGCTCCTGAAGATTCCAGAAAGTCACCACCACGTGAAGAGTTGTACAGCAATTACTTGCCATTTAGAGCCAAAACCAGGGGCTAGTTTGAGATATAATTAAATTTCAAATTACTTTCTGCAACAGTATAAATTTTCTAATTTCCTAAAATGTTTGACAACACTGAAAAAACCCACAAAATAATCTCTCTCTCCCCCTCCCCCTCCCTATCCCCTTCCCCTTCCTCCGCCTTCAGAACTTGGGTAGGCTGTGTGTTCTATAAGCACCAGGCAAATCACTCTCATTTTCATTTACAGGTTCTAATTTTTTTTTCTCATTGTTTTAGGAAGTTTGGGGCTCAAGGGTCACGACTTACTGGAGCAGGATGGGGAGGCTGCACAGTATCAATCGTACCGGCCGACAAGCTGCACAGCTTCCTAGCAAATGTGCATGAGGCTTATTACCAGAGGAGCAACAGGAGCCTAGCACCGGAGAAGCAGAGTTTGTTTGCTACTAAACCTGGAGGCGGGGCTTTGGTTTTCCTTGAGGCCTAAGCAATGTAAAAAATCTCAGAGAAACTATTCAGGGCATTTAGGAACTGGCAGGACTTCTTATGCCACAGTAAATTAATCCTCTTTCTGTTTTATATTATGATGAACGGTTGCTATTATCAAGATGTATTTCCAAAGAAATGGTCGAACACTCTCTATTCTTCATAATGATTATTTTTTCCGTCTTAAAATATGTTTTCTACCAATAAGAGCCAAAATTATGGTTGGACAGATCTCTTAAAAATGATTTACTGGGATTTATTGATTTCAAGATTTCTAAAGATGAATGGTAAAAAACAATACTGACCTCATGAATTGGATTCGAATTAAACATACTGCTACAATTAAACCAGTACAACTAAATTGTATGCAATATTCTTAAATCATTTGTTTCTGATTTCTCTTAGTATTCGTCCTCAAAGTTGTAGTCCTCCGATGTTGATGAAGATAGTGATGCCAGAAATTCTCTCTCTTGATCTTCGAAAGGCTTTTAAAATAATACGTAATTAAAGATTAACAGATTTTCCTTGACATTGCATACTTGAATGTGAGAGATTCCCCCAATTATCAAGATGAGAAGAATTACTTAATTTTTTAAGAGATGAATTTAGGAAGAAAATCTCAATCATTTAATATTTTTTAACCATGTGATTTCACATAAACACTCACTTTCAATTATTTTGGCCCTGAGCTTTCTCTATCATTTAGCAGAGACCTTAGATAAAAGACACTTTAAGTCTTTATCTCTATTCACAGTGAAATAAAGAATTATGTGGATGATAATTCAGATAATTCGGTTTGTTCATGGAGTTTACTTTCTTCCCACTCTATCCTCCCTTTTCTCAAATGCCTCTCTATTCCCAGAGGCAAGCTTACTGTTCTGGGGAACACTACCTTGCATCCCTTTATTGTGTGTCTCACAAGGTGTGCTGATATGCGGGTAAGAGTAGGAAAAGGCTTAGAGTTGGTTCTGGGAGTGGGTAGAGGTGTTGGTGGGTGCCTGTACATGTTTATTCAAAGTGGGCAGAAATGTATGGCAATTTATCATCATGTGGTGCTGATAAATGAATGGCTTTCTCTCATGGGTAGATGATAGGAGGGTCTTCCTGAATTATATGAAGATTTAGACCGAAAAGCATTTTGGTGATGTAGTCAGATAATTGAGACAGCAGTGGTCTTATGGCATGAATTATCCAGAAAATTATCACAATTTTGTTTTGTTTACTGATGTGAAATTCAAAGATTGGACACTATCATCTTGAATCTCAATTTCATAGAGGCAAAGGCAAATCAAAGTTGGTTGCTCAAAGGACAATAGTCATATGTAAAGTACTAGGAAATCCATTATTCTAATGTAAAATAAACTTCCAGTGCATTTTCATTCCTAGCAGAAAGGTAAACATTTGAGAAAGCTTAAGTTGAAATTATGAGTTTTTAAAACTCAATAATACAAAATCTAAATTGATTTAAAATTATAATCCTTTGTTTTTTTAATACCTTTCCATTCCCCACAGAAGATCTGTGGTTAGTATGTAATCTTTAAAGATATCTGCATTACAGTAAAAAAAAAAAAAAAAAGGCATTTGCTATTGCTTTGTTATTGTATTTAAATTTCTCACTATGAGATTTCTTCCTTGCAATAGGTAAGTAAAAATTTTCAGCTTGCACCCTGCTTCGCAGGACATAGTTGTTCAAAGCCAGGGATTCACTCTGCATTTGAACTTTTAAATCAAACCATCATCAAGTGTTATTCTAGAAATTATGAGAGGTATCAAACTCGTCTAGAAAAGATGGTGCTAGGGCCACTGGGAAAAAAGCTTCATGAAGAAGATGGAATTTGGACAGGTCCCTGAAGGATGAGTAGAATTTGGAAGCTGGGGAGTAGACATTGCTGATGAGCAAAGTATATGAGAAGGGGTAAACATAGTACATTCAGAAGGCTCAGTAGAAGTGAAGGGTTTGCCTTGGGATATAGTAGAGAAAAACAGATTGGCGATACTGGCTGGAGCCAGCTTTTGAAGAGCTCTTAAGTCTAGCATTTAGATCAGGAGTTGCAAACCAATAGCCCATAGGCCATATCTGGTCTACAGATATATTTTGTTTGGCCTTTGATTCCTAATCAGAAATTTTACAGAAGAATCTGGATTACTGATGGTGGAAGATCTGATAACACTTTGGCCTCCATTCCTGTAGGATAACAATGAACTAGAGCTGAGGAAGTAGTTGCTTGGTTTAGATGAGGCAGAGATTCTCCAGTGTGCTACAGTTTTCACAGTGCCTTATAATTTCCTTGATACTCAGGCCATTTACCATTTATTAACTGAAGTCAACTTGTCCTTTACCACTACACCTGGGATTTAGGAATTTTTATACTAAATAAATATTTCTCTGTACCCATATCTCTAGCAGTAGTAGTTAAGAAATACCAAGAAAAATGAGAGAAAGAATTTGTGTGTGTGTGTGTGTGTGTGTGTGCGCGCGCGCGTGCGTGTGTGTGTGTGTGTGTGTAAGTATAGTCCTATTTGTTTAATACTAAACACCCAGGTATTTTACTCCTTTCTATCACACCTTTCTGGCTTATATAAGAATCAATTAGATTATTTGACCCCTGTTTTTTGACATTCACCAGTAGCCAATGAGGATTGCTCTAGATTTTTGAATGAAAGCCTGACATGCTGAAAATAAAAGCCTTTCTCTTATTTCGGACATCACATTGTCCAACTTTCAGATTTATTGTACAATAATCTGTACATGTTCTTGCCTATTGGAAGGGAAGAAGGCCCTTCGGATTTAACAGGACTGTCCACAAGCAGAAGAGGAGGGAACACAGAAAACTGGAAAGGTGGAGCAGCGTCCTTTCTTTTCTTTCTCACTCTTGAGCCCTGTTTAGAACCTTATCATTTCTGTCTTACGTTTCCATCAACTGAGGGTAGGGACCATTCATCTAACATAGTAACTGGAATCCAATATATTTTTGTTGAATTATTAATGGAAAATAAAACATGACTTCAAACACCAATAGTTTTCTGTTAATTTGAAATTCTGACTGCAGTTACAGGTTTTCAGTTGCATAAACTGTCCCTGGTCAGAAGCAAGGGATGGGGATAGTGGGCATGAAGTTGTCATATAAAACAGAGATTATACTAAATGTACATATGAATGATTAAACAACAAGAATGTACTCTATCTTGCCACCGTAACTTGGATGTGAAACCATATTTGTTTATTATTGTCCAGTCTATAGAAGAGAAGCTAGAGAGAGCATTATCAATTATTTCCCAAAAAGAAACATACCAGGTTATGTAGGAACTTCTCAAAGTCATCCCCAGCTTCGTAAGGTTTCTTGGTAGCCTTTGCTTGGAGTCTAATCATGGAATAAAGAAAATCGTTAACCAAACTTTTTTTATACTGACACCAACTAAAAGCCAACATTTACAAAGAGTTTAATATGTTGGGCACTCGTAAGCACTTTACAAATATTAATTCAATTACACTTACAACAATCTTATAAAATAGGTACTACTATTATATTGTGAGGAAATAGACTTAGATAGGTTAAGTAACCTGTCCACAGTCATACAGCTAAAAGTAATAGAGGATTTAAACCCAAGCACTGTGACCTGAACCCTAAATTTCAGCCACCTGTGACACTCTGTCCCAGCAGTGAAGCATCCTCTCCAGAGAGATGGTTCACACAGTATTCCCTTAACTGATCCCACTGCCAGACTCCAGTGCAGACTTTAAGAAGTGTTAGTGGAGACAGAAGAGTAAAAGGAACCAGCAAGGTAAAGATCTGGGGGAGAAAGAGAGAGAGAAAAATGGAAAAGGCTGAAGGGCGAGGGCGCTTACTAGACTGTAAGCTCGTTGAGGATGGGAATCCAGGAATGTATTGTGATTCCGTCATCAAGTACTCATTCAAGAAATATTTATGAAGGAGATGAAGAGTTGAATTGAGGCATCAGGAGCTCTTCAGAGATCTATGGATGAGGAAAGAAGCAGATATAGCCTAGGCAAGGAAGGATAGGAAATTGGAACAAGGGAGAAACTTTATTAGCAAGAGAAACACGAATGAGAGAAAGAAATGAAAAAAGATATAAGGCTATTAATTTCACTGGCAATTTTCAAGTGAAACATTTTTAAATGATTTCTTCCGTGAAATTGGTAGGAAGTAAAAATGTCTGAGAATTCCAATCATAATTTGCTGAAGCATAACATTTGGATTAGCCAA
>NW_011888800.1:13174051-13183532 GCF_000151845.1 Pteropus vampyrus
TTTTTATACTGACACCAACTAAAAGCCAACATTTACAAAGAGTTTAATATGTTGGGCACTCGTAAGCACTTTACAAATATTAATTCAATTACACTTACAACAATCTTATAAAATAGGTACTACTATTATATTGTGAGGAAATAGACTTAGATAGGTTAAGTAACCTGTCCACAGTCATACAGCTAAAAGTAATAGAGGATTTAAACCCAAGCACTGTGACCTGAACCCTAAATTTCAGCCACCTGTGACACTCTGTCCCAGCAGTGAAGCATCCTCTCCAGAGAGATGGTTCACACAGTATTCCCTTAACTGATCCCACTGCCAGACTCCAGTGCAGACTTTAAGAAGTGTTGGTGGAGACAGAAGAGTAAAAGGAACCAGCAAGGTAAAGATCTGGGGGAGAAAGAGAGAGAGAAAAATGGAAAAGGCTGAAGGGCGAGGGCGCTTACTAGACTGTAAGCTCGTTGAGGATGGGAATCCAGGAATGTATTGTGATTCCGTCATCAAGTACTCATTCAAGAAATATTTATGAAGGAGATGAAGAGTTGAATTGAGGCATCAGGAGCTCTTCAGAGATCTATGGATGAGGAAAGAAGCAGATATAGCCTAGGCAAGGAAGGATAGGAAATTGGAACAAGGGAGAAACTTTATTAGCAAGAGAAACACGAATGAGAGAAAGAAATGAAAAAAGATATAAGGCTATTAATTTCACTGGCAATTTTCAAGTGAAACATTTTTAAATGATTTCTTCCGTGAAATTGGTAGGAAGTAAAAATGTCTGAGAATTCCAATCATAATTTGCTGAAGCATAACATTTGGATTAGCCAACCCCTTGCAAGGCCTACTCCAGGTTTCTTTAGCATTTAGCCTGAAGGCACAATGAGTTGACCTCCTCGAGGTCTCTCGCTTTAGTGTTCTATGACTGACACATGTCCCCTCATTGCATAAAACACTTATTCTCTACTTTATCTCTGCCAACTTTATTTCCTCAACCTGAGTTTTCTCCTCACTCCTTATTACCCTATGGGTCTGTCCTTCCCTGCTTTTTCTCAAATCTGCCCTTAACAGTTTGGGTCTCTTCCTCGTAGTCCTAGGTGGACACACTCCAAAAGATCCCTGAACCCTTCTTCAACAGCACCCTCTTAGAGGTTCCTTGTCTTGCAAGTCATCCTGAGACTGGTTTGTCTCACTTTGTTAAAATCATCTATCTTCCAACTCATTCTTTTCATGTAAGCTCCCTCCCCCCCACCCTTTTTTTTTTGGTAAATAACAGCTTTATTGAGATATGTCACTTACCATAAAATTCACCCTGTTAAAGTATACAATGCAGTGGTTTTTAGTACAGTTGATCCTTGAACAACCCTGGTTTGAACTGCGTGGGTCCACTTATACGTGGATTTTTTTCAATAAATACTGTTTTTGATCTGCAGTTGGGAGTCTGTGGACGTAGAGGGCTGACTGTATATATTGCTCTACGCTATTTTATATAGGAGACTTGAGCATTCATGGATTTGGGTATCCACAGGGGTCCTAGAACCAAACCTCCACAGATATTGAGAGGCAACTAAGTTTTGGGGAGTCAAACATCATGCGGATTTTTTGACTACACCTGGGGTCAGTGCCACTCTTGCATGGTTCAAGGGTCAAACTGTACATTCACAGTTTTGCAGCCATCACCACTACCTAATCTCCCATCTTTTCCTCTCCTTGAGTCTTTTCCTCTCCTTGAGTCATCTCATTTTCAGATTACAGATAGAAATTTACGTGCTGTGCTTATAAACTTAAAAGGCCCATGGGATTCATGTATCCACATGAGTATTTTTTCCCTTCACTTTCTCCAACAATGTGCCATTGCATAAAACATATTTGAGTGCTCCTTGCACATTGACTGTAAACCTGTTCGACATTCTTATGCTTATCTTCAGTAATGAGAAATCCTGTCCTATGTAGGTTTGATTTTTTAGGAACTTGTAAAAGTCAGCTGGAGTCAGCTCTTATAATCTAGGTGTGGCAAAGGGGAAATCTGGGTGATAAGATTTTTGGTGAAAAGTGAGATAAGATTCTAAAGTAATGGGTCGGATTTCCTCATGTGACTGGGAGACTAGCTTTATAAGTTCCAGAATAGTGATGAGAAGTATGGCAGCGTGGCTGACACAGAGTCGTGGTCTCCCACGGGGGCTTGTTTGAAGGGCTGTACTCATTCGATACTTATTCTTGTGCACGTGGGTGTATTGGAAGAAGTGAGTTAGTCTCAGTATTTTATAGTTTTCCTTTTTATACTCTAATTTATAAAATAAATAAATTAAATGAGCCCAATTTTCCTTGCTTCAGTGGGGGAAAGGCGTTTGTACGTGTAGGGAAACCAGCAGGGCTGAAGGGGGACAAAGAACTGTCCCAAGAGAGACCAGCTATGTAGGCTATTTTTCTAGTTTACATCTTTCATTAGGGCAGGGCATGGTTATGGGTTTGTTTTTAAAAAGTCCTATGTCTGGTAAAGTAAAAGGAGATGATGATAATGTTTAGCAAATAATTAAATTAGCAGAATAGGTGACTATGTGGATAAAGTTAAAATGTTACTCCAGATGAACTGTTGAGTAGAAAACCTCTTTGCAGATATTTGAGTTGATGTATTTTTACATAATAAAGCCATTGTGGTTTTATGTAACACATGTGTTCAATAAAAATGTTTTTAAGCTCTACACAGTTGAATAAGAAACAAACCTATCAAGCTCCTTGTCAATTCTTTCCTGCCGCTGTCTTAAGAATTTTATTTCTTCATTAATTCTGTGCTTTTCTCTGTAAAATCAAAGTTTAGAGTTAAATTTTAAAACAAAGTAGACATTTCTAATTGGGAAAGAATAAATCGACAATTTGCTGTCTTCCACATGTCAGGAGGTCCTTTACAAAGCAATTCTTCAGTGCGCCCTCCCCATGCGCTACTGGATGCGAGAAATTCCCCAGCACATCCATCCTCTCCTATAAATATGTCAAAGGCATCACTATGACATCTGAGCATGGACTGGACTCCACCTTGCTGCTTCCACAGGACTCTCTTACAAGGTGTTCATTCCTGTTCTTCCTTCTGAGCATACGAAATCTAAAGGCTGTGTGTGTGTGTGTGTGTGTGTGTGTGTGTGTGTGTGTGTGTGTGTGTGTGTAATGGGGACCCATGGGAAACCGAGGCTCAGACTTCTGTTCTGCATGCTGGATGGATAGGGACTAGCTGGCTGCTCTTCCGTTTATCTCTCTGATGTTTCCTGAACAGCATCGGGCACCCAAAAGGGAAGATGTCCATCCTTTCTCCCATTTAAGGCAATAAAACCTCTAGGCAGTGACTTTGATATCATAGGCAGAAGAATTGGATGCTGCCAATTTGTTCTTATAAAAATTGATGGACAGCCTTTCATTAAGCCATTTCTAACTCTGGCACATAAGAATACCATGACTGGTCACGAATAATCATTCAAATTAAGTACAAAAAACTGAAAACGTTTCCCCAAGCAAACATTTTAGAAAAGACCTCTCTGTCTTGCTTTCCTCAATACCATGCCAGCTGCCACCCCAGCTCCAGGGAACTCCTTCCACTGAAGACAACTTTTCTACTCTTCTCCCAGGGCTCATCTTTGTAAATGGACAATAAATACTCCAATCTCTAGTGTCTAGAGCTCTCTCCTGGCCTATCCATGTTGGGGTGTATCCCCCAGTAACATAGTCATTCCATGTTGGGGTCACATCCCCCCAGTCCTTCCTTCCTTCAATTCCTGACACTTGCAGTGGCTCCATGGTTATGATACATCCTTAACACTTACCTGAAAAGAATCTCTGATTTATAAGATGCTCGAAGGCAATTCTCACCAGTGAAATGAGCAGCTCAGTATAGGTCAGGGGTCCCCAACCCCTGTGCTTCTTGGACTGGTACCAGTCTGTGGCCTGTTAGAAACCGAGATGCCCAGTAGGAGATGAGCAGCAGATGATTGAGAGAAGCTTCATCTGTATTTGCAGCCACTCCCCAGCGCTAGCATCACCACCTCAGCTCCACCTCAGTCATCAGGCATTAGATTCTTATAAGAGCACCTGTCCCTGGTGCCAAAAAGGTTGGGGACAGCTGGTACAGATGATTTCTAAGATCATTTCTAGTTTTAAAAGGAGTCTACAATTTTATATTTAACAATAGTAAGCATCAACTTACATCCTAAAATCCTTTTGGTTTCTTGCAAATTTTCTTTTTGCTTCCTTGATAATATCATAGTAAGTTGGAGCAGGTGGTGTGATGGACTTATCATTAAGGAAAGATTTCCAATTAGGAACACTTGAGAAAGGTGAACAGTCTTTTTGACAGGGGGAACCAGGGGGCTTTAGCCTGGGCTTCCCAGTCATGAAGGGTCTCAAGTGTAAACATGAATATTTTGTCTGGAGTTATACTGAGAGGACAGAAAGAAGACAGTACCCATCAGACCACTTTAAACTTCCATCCCATTATCTAGACTACACCATCCATAGAGCACTAGGACTTAAGAGTTTCATAAATCCTGTAATTACCATTAAAAAAATTTTTTTGGGTGTGCTTTAAAAGTAGCAATTTGTTAAATGTAAATAGTAAAAATGTAACACAATTTTTGTAGCCCTCTTTAGATATTTTATTTCTATATATACTGAGAACCTCAAAGTCTCTTAACCTCTGAGAGGCTCTGGAGGTGACTGGCAGCAAGTGTTGGCTGCCTCAGTTAGCCTGGGCTCTGCTTTCTGCATGAGGAAAGATAGGAAGAGGTTCGAGTAAGTGCGCTGTCAATGAAGATGGGGCTCTTTGTCCTCTCTGTTACTTGTACAGCCTGTGGCTGTGTCCCTGACCCTGGTCTTAACCTGTGTCTGTGTCTGGCAAAGCAGACACTTTCCTTCTGAAGCAGCAATTGGCAGATGACTCAAGGAGGCATCCCTCACGTGTGTTAAGACCTTAGGCTTACTGAAAACTAGGAGCCCTTAACTCTCTGCGATCACTAAGACACAGGAGATGATGACACTCTCCTCCTTTGGCCCACTCCCCACCCTGAACCACATTTCAGTATTACCTCTATCTTTCTCTAAATGCAATTTGCTCATTTGAAAAATATTTATGTTCTATTTCAGGGCTATCCTTGATGTTCATTTTAATCTTACATATCTGGCGTAAGAATGTTAGGAGAAGCCCAGTGGATTTTTCACGAATTGTGATCGCACTGTACAAAATTTCCTTGTCTTCAAGGATGTTCTAAATGACATTGCTAGAATAAGTGCCCATATGACCTACAGTTTTTCTCTTGATATGAATCAAATCCAAATGGTAAAATTTCAAGATAAAACTTCCTTAGGCTGGATCCGTGTTACTTTCAAACTTTGGCTTTGAGATTTCATTCCACATAAGTATTATATTTGACTATTCAATGAACAACAACATTAAGGATACATTAGTCCTCAAACTTAAAAGGGAAGTAGTGGAAGCCTCACTTTAAATAATGAAAGCAGAGAAAAACGAAACCTTCCAAAATTTACTCATTTTGACAAATGTTTCGGCAAGACTTAAAAAATATTATTGTACAAGATATTTTAACAGCATTAATCAAAATAAAAAATTCTCCCATAACCCCACTTCCAAAACATAAAACTATTTTCAATTTTCTATGTTATCTCTCCATCTGTCATATACAAATATCTATTTTATTTTATTGTTATAATGGTGTAGTTGCTTTCTTTACCCAACATAGTATCATAATTTCCCCACACATCTATGTTTGTACTAACTATTTTAGTGTTTGCTAAAGATTTCATTGAGTGTACATATCGGATGGGCTCTATTGCCATCACAATCATCAACGTGGTGCACACACCGCTGGGTTTTCTTATATGAAATCACCAATTTCTCTTCTCTTCTCTTCTCTTCTCTTCTCCAATGTGTGTTTCAATATGACATTTCTTCCCCTGAGAGTCTATCAAGGGAGGCTCATGTCTCTCCTGACTCAGGTCTCTCTGAATTCTGGAAAAAGATAGCCCAAGTCTTGCCTAGCTTGGGACTAGTGTGATGCACATGGCCTAAAAGAGGCAGTGATCCTGTTCATTACCTAAGGAAGAGGCCTGCAGTCTCATTTATGCCTGAGTTCCATTTTTAGTTTTTTCCCCATCTGTCAGAGACCATAAAGAAGTCCAGCAACATTAGAAGAGAAGGCTTAGTAATCTTCTCGAAACCAGTGATACCTGAAGGTATCAGGCTACTTTTAATATCTGCCTTACTCCCCTTGCTACATAAAGTGACTGAAAGTCTAAGATCTTCTCTGAGTGAAAGTCACAAAAAATTGGACATCATTCTTCTTGTAGAATGACTTGCACAACTAATGAGATACACTTTTCCTCAAGTATACATGTTCTTGAGCTGCTGAAATCTAATTTGCATGCAGCTATTTCCTGCTAATATTTAATTTCTTCCTCAAGTGCCTGTTAGACTTTCAAGGACTTTATCCTTCTACAAAGTTATTTTGTGCTCTTGAGTATGGTTTCCATAATGAAGTATTTGTGAGTAGGATGATATGTTTGTCACTCTGAACGAATTAGATTTTCTTTGCATTACGCATTCATTATATACTATTAGTATTGAGACAAATAACTATTATAAATTAATTTCAAACGTATGTCATTTATTGAAATGAACTAGGTATACATTATTTATAAAGTCATTTTCATTGTCCACAAAATTTCGTCACAGTTGTACATGTGTGTTGTGTAATGAGGTTCTGAGCTGTATGATGTTGGTGTTGACTAAGACCTCAGCATTTTCTTGCACTATTTAATGGTGATGGTTGTCAGTAGACTTCTGTTAATTAATGTTTGTTAATGAATATGTTAATTTTTATTCTCTTCGCATACTTAAAGCCATCAATTTTTCCCAACTGTAGAAAAATTGAGTACTCAAAGCTTATAAATGATGATGAATGGCTATATTCTATTCCTTGGGGATGACTGCGGCAACATGTTTTCCGATTCCACTGTTTGAACGGACCTCACACTTATTTTCTCATGTACTCCTACACGGAGGTTATATGGCAATGCCACTAAATGGGTAAGGAGCTATTTGGGTACAAATAAAATGGTCTTGTTCTAGGACTTCATGACAGTTGTGGTTGGAATGTGACACACCAAGGCCTGGAGACATCCTAGAAGCCTCAAGACATCAGAGACCCCAGATTCTGGAGTCTTTGATCTCCATTTAGAATCACATGGTATTAGAGAAACAATGAACCTTAGAAATCATAGGGTTCAATTTGATTGTATTATAGATGAAGAGACTGAGGCTTGTAGAAGAGAAGGAAGTATTGTCTTTGAGAGCTTGGGTATGTGTGAGACTCAGGAAAAGAATGTCCCGGAGGCAAATTTTACTCCCATCTGCCAAAGGTGTTGTCCTAGAATTAGGCTGCAGGAAGCTTTGCGGTCTACTTCATATTCCTTAAGGATATTCCTTGGAGTACCCTGAGTTGCTTACGAGATTACCAGGTTTAAAGCCAAAGTCTCCATTCTACACATAATGCTATTGTATAAGAAGTAAAAGAAATTTAGGCAGCAAGTGGTGGCCAGAATCTCTTCCTTTATACACCAGAATTCATTTAATTCTTAATTCTAAATTCTCGAAATAACTTATTAGCAAGTAGCCCAAACTAACCTTAGAGAAGTTATATTCTGCATAATGTTTACCTTTGCTTACACTTCGAATAGTTTGATGTTGAATTTGTAGGAGTGTTAAATATCCACAACATAGCCATGTATCCAAAAATTTTTTTAAAAAGTTATTACTATGCACATGTGCCTTATTCTATGGGAGATAGTACCACTGTTGGAATCTCACTCAGATTCTATATGGCCTATTTTATATTATGTGTAAAATAATTTTGCTGTTTTAGTAAGTTTCACACATCATTAGCAGCAGTTTTGTAGCATCATCTAGAAAATTGAGGAAATAAGGCTACTGGAAATATTAACACAGATTTAACTAAAAACATTCGGCAAGCTTGCCAGAACTTTCATTAGGCATTGAGACATGAAGATGAGTAAGACATGGTGTTTGGCTTTAAGGACTTAGTAGAAACGAGAAGAGCCAAGCAGGCAGTTTTTGAAGTAGGAGACAAAATTATGAAAACAGACAAAAAGGCTATACAAGCCTAGCAATCTGTTCTTTCTCAGTGCAAGACTGTCTCAAACTGAATAAAGGCACTCTGTGCTGTTATGGCACCTTATGTAAGATTCTGTCACTAGTGACACCATTCCTGTCTTTGCTGTCTGATTGTTTGACACCTTCACACTAGTACCAGCGC
Source organism: Pteropus vampyrus (assembly GCF_000151845.1). NCBI lineage: Eukaryota > Metazoa > Chordata > Mammalia > Chiroptera > Pteropodidae > Pteropus > Pteropus vampyrus. The sequence continues at coordinate 13,182,382 of NW_011888800.1, forward strand.
TGGTGTGTAATAGGTACTTAGGAAGTGTTTACTATTCTTCGCCTGCTGAATAAAGCATTCTTATCGATATCTCGATACAGCTGAGTCACGGATTTCATGTTGAGAAACCCGGTCATTATCACACAGTTAATTATGTTTTGCTATTTTGTTTAAGCAGTTAGAGAAGTGTGATATACCTTTAAGAAAATTTTTCATTAAAAATGGTTAACATAAAAAGTTTTGGTGCTACAAATGGTTGGCTTTTGTTACTTGGGACATTTAGTTATGGGCAACAGTTCTCTCCCTGATAAGGCTAGATAAACAAATCGTTGATTTACAGAGATTCCACCGTTTTTATAACGTGTCCTTCGACAGAGGCAGCTCCAAGGATTGCTTGGAAGGACTTTAGCTATCCCCATATTTCCATCAACTTCTCCCTCCCTGACAAAGCTATTCTAAATCAACATACAAACTTTGAGTTTGCTTTGCAAATACAAATTTGGGACAAGTTCCTTAGTCTCATGCTTGTAGCTAGATTGAATATCTAAGCCAGTCTTCTAAAGATAGAAATTCTGGAGATTCCACTTCCCTGAGATTGACCAAATTGGAATATTGGTAACACAACAGAGAACAAATACGTATGGGGCCACCATCCAAAAAGTCGATTTGGTTTTTCCTTAAATACGTGACTTCAGCTCTAAGCTAAGATAGGATTTCCACTTTCTGATATCCTGGAGCATCTTACAGAAGAATCACTCAGAGTCATAAACTGGCAGTGATTTTTATGGGTTCAATGCATAGTAACAGTGTAGGTGTTATTTAGTTTTTTTCTTTGCCTGCCCACCTCCTAGAAGAAGAAATGGGTTGGGTGAACGCAAAATTATAATCTAGTCAATTTTTTATATTTACTTAAGGTATTTCTTTTTAGTCTTAAATTCTAAGCATTCAAAAAGTTACGATGTTTCCATCTGGGTTTTGTTTGTTTGTTTTTTGTTTTTGACCAATAACCTGTATAGTAAGAATATCCATTTTTTCAACATTTAAAGAGCATTTAAACAATTTGAAAATAAAGTTTTCTCCTCTTATTTTATACAAATTGGGCTTTACCACATTTGTACTAAATTGAAAACAAAAACAAAAACAAACTATTACTAACTTTCCAGGATTAAAAT
>NW_011888800.1:13183937-13210528 GCF_000151845.1 Pteropus vampyrus
TTTTTTTTTTAAACTTGGTCCCATTCTTCACCAGCAGAGAGGAAATTTAGCAACTTAGTCAGCAAAGTTCAGAATAGTTTCAATTAAAAGTCATCTAAAAATAAACAAAATTTCCTTTTCTCTTCTAAGAGCAAAATTTAAATACCTCAGGTATCCTGTCTCCTATTATGCCTCCATGATGTTTTTCTGTTTATAAAGTGTTCTACTAAATAAGTCTTAAATATATTTTTAAAAATTTGAAATCTGGTCCTTTAAGGAATCTTTGAGAGCCCAGCACGAGACTTATTAGGTTATTTTAGGTGACTGACACAAACTGTTTTATCTGTAATGGTGAGAACTAAAACCAACATCATTGTCAGCCCTGCTGGAGATTCTGAATTTTTCTTAGAACTTCTATTGATACACCTGCTCCACACTTCTCCCTCTTCTGGCAGAATTCTTAAGCTTTTATGCCTTCTGCCATCCTGCAACACACCAGAATGAGTGTTGATGGCCTTCCTTTTGTTTTCTCAAAGGTGGTACTAACTAAAGCTGAAGTTTGTGGTCTCTCCCTGGCCCACAAATTTGGGCCGACACAGACTTTTAATGTGTTCTCACTAGCCATCTGCCAAAGCTCACTCTTGTCATTGCCGCTGGGAGTTGGCCGCAGTTGTGACTGTGTATGTGGGTGAGGCACATGGAGCACTGGGGGTGCTCATGGGCCAGTTAGGGGGATCTCTAGGTGAGGTATCCCCAGCAGCTCATAGGCTTCTCGATGGAATCTATGACATGGTTAGTAGAATCCACATCCATTTAATGCCCTTGGGGAGGCCTATTTGCCACTCTCTTAGCCTCTGAGCCCCCACCACCAAGTCATACAGCTCACCATTCAGTACTCTGAATGGGGCAAGGGAAAAATGAGTCTTTTTTGGCAGCGACTGAACAGTTAAGGAAGCCAGGTGTTCACTGACAAGGTCTCACTTTCCTCCTCATGAAAACTCACAGGCCAAGAAGATTTCTCTTGGCCCTAAGCTGTGCCGCCTTGCAAGAAGAGCAAAGTCAAACTGTTCCTTTTACCCTCTCCAATGCGTCCACACTCATATCGTTTTGCCCGATGGTGTGCTGGAATTCTTCTGCTGGAAATCTGGACTTCCACAGTGTTTTCCGGGAGTTCCCAGACAGTGGCCAAGAAGCACTAGAGCCCATTCACAGGCCACTATAAGGTCCAAAGCTGAGACTGAGATCTGTATGTGTATTCCTGATGCACAGGTGAGTGAGACTTCTCTTGGTTCCCCTGGTGAATGCTGCCAGATCCCACAGGTTCCACAAAGGCACTTTTTGTTCATAGGTGGATGCCACATTGTTGTTGTTGAGGTGGGGAACATGAGCAAGGGATGTCTTATTCAGCCATGATGCTGATGTCATTGCTGTTCCCATGTTGTGAAATTCAAGGACTGTGCATACTTTTTTCTTGTCTCTATATTTAACTATGATGAGAACAAGCAAAAATTACTTAAGATACTTGCTTTCTCCTAAAAGATAAGACTTTGAACCAGCTAAAATAGTTTGCTCATCAAAGCTTACTTCAAGACCCTGCTTTACTGGGCCTACCAATTCAAACTTATAATATCATTAAGCTCTGCCCAATCCCAAACAATTCCCTGCCTCAAAATCATCCAGTTCAGGCCCTACAACCTCATAAACATCATCCCTGAATTTACCCATTTTGAGACACTACTAAAGCTCTGTTAAGTTGGTGTTCTCTCTTATTACAGTAAGTCTACTAAACTTTGGTCAATAGGTTACTCTGGTTGTCTTTTAGGAGAGCCGATAGCTGAGAATAGAAAAATGATGTCTATGATTTTTTTTCCTTAGTGTAGCCTCAGAAGAACACAGAAGAGTTGACAAAAGGAGACGGTGGTCATTTCAGGGAAAAATCAAGCTATTTACCAATTCATCCATTGATGATGTGGAAAGTCAAATTCCTCCAACAGAATCATATATCTCAGGATTCAAAGGGACTTGAAATTTATCTAGTCCAATCCATCTGCTTGATTGATTGATTGATACAAATGGAGGATAGGCAAAAATTGGAGTAATTTTTTCCCCCACACGGCTGAAGAGGCCTCTTCAATGGAACAAAGGATTTTAGGTTTCTTCTCCACTTCCTCAACCCCTCTCTTCATTCTTTTCTTTTTTCCGGCCTTAGTGTACCATGTCCCTGTTTTTCTTCTTTGCAGACAACTAGAGGAAACATCAGTCCTTCATCGTGTTTTGGTGAAAGGAGTCTGTGTTGCCACAGGGCTTTAAGGGCTGGGTGTTTTCAACAAAAAGGATTTTTAAAAGACCTCCCATTCGGGCAACTAACATCTGGTTTCTATTATCTAAAAGGTCTCATTAACAAATAATATTGGAATGTTCACATGCCTATTTTTGAAGCTAAAGGAAAGTGAGGGTTAATTGTTTTTGTAAATAATGGGATAAACTTTCTAGCAGTGTAGGCTTTCCTATTCACTTCACATTGAGAATTTTAGAAAGACTGAGGGAAAAAAGTATTATATGTTATTGTTATTGGAAAAATAACTAGAATGGAGTTTTCTGGTTTAGAAGTTTTTTTTTGGACATTTGTCTTTTAGCTAATTTATCATTTAAAAAATATAATTATCGGATTCTTAGTATATGTTAATTAACTCAAATGTCACTTATTTGAAAAGAAAAATACAATTGATAGTAACTTTAGTAACAATTCACAAGTTGTTACATGTTGCTGAGAAAAAGTCTATGAGTGCACATGTGACAAAGATTATTAGCAATCTTTTAATAAGTAAAAGTGAAAAGAATTTGTACATGGCTCTAAGATTTTCCCACTGGACTCTGTGTGAAAATGGAGTGTTATACAGAGCTGGCAACCTTTTATGAGTCTCAGAGTTTCTTCCTTTTTTTTTCACTGTTGACTACTTGCTCTTTCCACGTCACAGATAATTCACAACAGATGACTTCTTTGTATAGCTTTTATTTTTATTCTGGGATCGATGTTGATATATCCCACATTATTTTCAATTACAGAGTTTAATAATACACCCCTAAAAGTTTTTACATATGAAAGTCTGTATTTGCATGTGTGATGGTCGGAGTGTGTGTTTATAGTAATACAATGCACTCATTATGACACTGCACTGAGTCCAGATTTTTTCTAAACTGCAACTGAATGTGAATGTCCTAAACTTAAGTTAGAAATACAGATAAAGCCTATAGACTTTGTTTTTTAACAGAATCCACACAAACTACACTAACATTTTGTTCCTGAGTTTTTTTTGTTTTGTTTTTAATAATTTGTGTTTTACATGGAAAAAATGGTTGGATTTTTGGTTACTTCTATGTTAGTTTACTCTCGAGGACATAAAGGACTTGAAATGGTTTATAAAAATGCAGATAATGTGAGAAGGGAAAATTAGGAGCTCCAAATATATTTTGCACAAGATTCTACATAGTTTAAAGGTGCACATAGAAGTCAAAGTTTTTTCCCATTTTACTTATAACTTTAATACTATGTGATCAAGTTTTTTAAAAAAATTCAAAGATCATTCATAAAAATATTCAGTTTCTACTGATAATGATTTAATGCACAACTCAGTAAAGAAGTTTATCTTTTTCTTTATAAATGGACATTAAAAATTCTCTCAGAATCATGAACACCCTGGTGAGTACAACTACATTTACATTATATTATATGTAAAATCATAGTCTTAAATCTAAATGAGAAAATAATTTAACTGAACATGTTACAAAAGTTTTGAACATAATTAAATGCTAAATAAAAACATTGGCTGAAAAATGCTTTGAGTTTTTTTGTTAATTGAGACTTTTAGTTAAAAGTTTTGACTATTTTAGAAACATCTCATTATAGCAAAGCTTAAAAAAAAAGGATATGGTTCTCGCAATATTGCAGTGAATTTCATCTTGCTTTTTCTAGGGGCTTTGGAAATGCCAGCTAGTTCATGCATCTTAAGATAATGTAAAATTAGTGGACTCTGACTTCCAATATTTAAGAGTACACGGTAAAACTCTGGACCAGGACTACAATAATGGGACTGTGAGAGGAAGAAAAAAGTCAAGTCAGTTATTACTTCTGTATGTTTTTAAAGAACATTTAAAGAAAACATAACAGCATTATAGCTATAAATAATATTACTATATAATATATTAAAATAAATAAAAGTAAATTCTGCAGAACACCTTTTTAATTAAAGAAATTTACTAACTATGAGTCTATGAGTAATTTCATAAAGCTCTCCTATCCATTTGCTTTATCAGCAAGCTTGAAGATTGGTCAATAGAGATTATTCTATCTGAAGAATAGGAAGAAAAACAAATAAAGAAAAATTAATAGAGCCCTAGAAAAAGGGACAGGAAAATATATATGAAGAAATAATGACTAAAACTTTCCAAATTTTATGAAAAACACATCCAAGAAGCTTAACTTCAGGTAGGATAAATTCATACCTAGACATAGAGTCAAAGTACTGAAAGAAAAGAAAAATGAGAAATCTCAAAAACAGTAAGAGAAAAACAACATATAAGGAAACCTTAATAAGATTAATAGCTAAATTCTTATCAGAACAAAGGGGTCAGAGGCAGTTAGATAACATAATTGAAGTGCCAATGGAAAAAACGGTTGACTACGAATTTTATGTCAGGGAAAAAATAACTATAAATATAATTAATCCAAGATTCTATTACTGGTTTCTTGTGGGAGACAGGTTCATTATAGCAACTACTCATATGTTGACTTTTCTTAATTTTTGGAATGTCTAGATTAGAGATTTATTATTGATTCCATTTCCTGTGGGGAAATAAGATTTTATTCTCATTCGCTTTTACTGATACATAAAATTCTCTTGTGTTTATTTTGCTAATGGTCACTTTTTCATTGTATTCATTCATAGCTGCCTGAGAATTATTTTAAAAAGTGGGACTATGATAATCGAAAGCAATTCTTTGATAGTGAAAACTTAATGTCAATATCAGATGTATTTTCTACGTTATACATGATTTCCTTCATCTTAATTGTGCATGACAATTTACATCAGGTTATATCTAGCCTGATTTTTAAATTGCATGCAAAACCAGGCCAAGCTCCATTTAAATTAAAAGGAAATTTTGCCTGTCTCAAAAGAACATTTTATGACCCCTTTTCTGGCTTTTGCCTTGAGTATTGTAAGATAGAAACTCTAGCTTACTGAGGTACTAGAAATAGACATTTCTGTTAGTTTTTCCTGCAGTTATCAGTTTCTAATTTAGGAAAACCACAGTTCACAGCTCTTTCTTCCCTAATCCCTGATTTTTAAAGAGTAATTCAACCAGGCAAGAGCAGAACGAGGTATTAAATACAGTGTTTTGTATAGCCTCAGCCATTTTCTTAGATACTTTAAAGCAAAAAGTCCCCTGTTGCCCAAAGAACTCTTGCTAGAGACATTCAAAAGAACCGAAATCATTAACAGAAGCCCCATTGCTTCCATTCACTTGATAGGACAGAAAATTGTCAGAGAACTTTGATTCCATAAAGAGGAATTTATAGTCAAAAATCAACTTAGTACTAAATTTGAAGAACCAAACAATCCTATAAGAAGAATCCTTTGGAGTCACAAGGGATGATCCAGAAAGCCCAAGGGGTTGTTTTGGTGCTCAGTTTTTTTCTCTGATTTATTAAAGGGTGATTGCTGACAATGACTACAAAGTGAAACTTTGATTTTTTGAGGTTTTAATGTGTGTCCTGCCAATGCTCATATGGATATTAGGAAACCGGAGGCACCTCGTCAGCATTTAGACAACCTGGTGCTTAAAAATTCTTCTTTATGTGAAAGTGAAACCTGTCTCCCTATAGTTTTCATTCACTGGTAAAAAAGTAAAGAACTTTTGGTTTGTATTGGTAAAAAACTTTTTTGAGCCACACAGAAAATGTCTATTCCTGCTTTCCTACAGTAGCTGTCTACATATTTGAAAAACAGTTAATAAGGCCTCCAGTATTTTTTCTTTTCTAGTAGAAATGTCTTTAAATATTTTGGCCATTGCTCAAACAATATGGCTTCATCATCCTGGTTATATTCTGTTCAGAATGCTTCTGTTTGTCTACACCCTTTACAATGCAACTCTCCAAAATGAATATAATACACAGTTATTGTTGAATCAGCATGGAATAAAGTCCATATGTCTATTTAAATAGCCCAAGAATACAGTAGAGTTTGGAGTGAACAACATTCTACAGTTGATACATACAGAACTTACTGTAAAAAATGGTTTCCAAGTCTTTTCAGATGTTCCTAAGACAAAGGTTTTTGTTCTATATTTATGCAGTTTTAATTTTGGACTTTTACACCTTTTCCGCAATAGAAGTTTATCTTCTAAGATTAGGCCTATTACTCTAGACTGTTGTGAACTTTGGCCATCCAATGTATTCATAATTCTTCCAAACTTTATGACTCCTACATTTGTAATAAAAATGGCAACCATGTTTTTATCTAAGTTGTTGATTTTTATCCAAGTTACTGGCTCTGTGTGGGACAGAGTCAACAATGCAACACTATGGAATATTACCAAAGATGTATCTGCAATTTGCTTTCTATCTTTTAATAGTGTCATCTAAAAAAAGGTTGTTCAATCAGTTACAAATCCATCTGTCCACATTTATTCAACTTGTAAGCAAGGTATAAAAGGCCATTTTTAGTGCTTGCTGAAGATCAGATATATAATTTCTATTACATTTCTCTCATTTCTAAATCTAGCAATCTTGCCTCCCCTCAAATCATGTAATATTGTCATTTATTCCTAGAGATCATCAGTTTCTATCCTAGTACTTATAAACCATCCTTGGTAGCACTGTAAAAGCTGGAAGAGATTCTATATATCTGGATTATTAGAAAGCAAGAAATATGTGAATACCAACTTTCAGAAAGTGGTTTTTATATAAGGATAATTTAAAATTTAAAATAATGGTCAGATTAACTAGGTAATTCAGACAAAATTTTAGCAACACATTTAACACACTTAATTGTCTAATTAAGAGATCATACTCAGAATTTCAAGCCATTAACCTCATCAAATCTTGGCTAAAGCAACGCAAGGTGGCAAGTCTATAGGATCTCTGTTTTGGAGGCACCTTCAGGAAAGTGGAGAAACACAGCATTTAAGACTTAAGAGCAACAGTATCTACACGTAGTCAGCTATTCCAGGACTCTGACTTAGGAAGCGAGGATAGGTCAACCATTGCTGAAAACTCCTTTGACGTTTTCTCTACAATTTCTACTGATGCTTATTGAGATCAGAGCCATGTTTTATGTCAGTTGAAAGACAGGCAGTACCAGAAGCATGAAAAAGGACAAATGCTGCGTTTTTTTTTTTTTTTTCTTATTAGAGATGAGAATTTTTCAAAAAAAAAAACTTCTTAATTTTAAGATTAACCTCTCCAATAAATCACTTTTGATGATTAATTTTTCTAAAATATATATCAAGAATGAAATAACCAACATTGCCTATGTGAAGCTGTATAACTAATTATACTCCAAATTAAAGAAGTAAGAACATTAAAAAAAAAATTAGTATATTCCAAACCTTTGTTGTTAGTCTTGACTCTTCCTTAGATACAGACACTGTATTTGCTCTTGGATTTTTTAAAATTTTCTTCATATTGAAGTCTATAGCTAAAACATAAAATAAACATTTTCTTAAATTTTGGTATTTTTTTCTTCAGAAAAAGGCATGGTATCCCTTATTTCTCCTAACATTGTGCCCTAAACATGAAGAAAGGCAAAGATGGATGAGAGGTGTTTAGGGTATTGTCATAGCTTGCCCCAGTGAGAATATATAAATATTCCATCTCATTTTTACTTAATAGGGCTTTAGAGTTTATAAAATTCATTCACTTACATTATCTCATGTCATCTTCGCAAACTATTCTGTGAGCTAAGTAACATTTCCCATAATTTACACATGAGAAAACTAAAGTACAGGAAACTCTACCACTTGTTCTAAGATGCCATTTATTAAAAGTAAATAGAGAGGATGTAGGCCTAGGTCTTTGGCTTCTGAGTCTAGAGCTCTTTCCATTACCCTCTAGTTAAATGTAAAGGAGGCTTGGGGCTCTGAATGTGAGTCCACCTTTTCTGTATACTGACAACACACTAGATAAGGAGAGATTTGGTAATTTTTCCTTGCAATCATCATGAATATAACTGAGGATACCTAGGGAATCTTGCCACACCTTAAAAGAAAGGAGAACCATAAGATTTAATCGACTACGTCAATCAGCCTAAAAGCTAGCTATTAAAAATATCTGAACAAACAGCAGAGAAAACAGATGTTCTGAGAGGTTTGTAGTAGATTCTGGTACTGATTATCATCATCAGTTACAAAGTAGACTAATTAGATCTAGAGGTATGATGTTGATGAAAAACCTCTGAGGAGCTGAAGAAAGTCACTTGGATTAATTTTTGACATTAGACATTAAGAGACATTAAATATTAGCCTGAAATACTAGAGGAAATTGAGCATTTATCTTTGGTAGAGATTAAAAAATTGGTTAGCAAGGGATCTTCCTTTAAAAATTTTGTGGCACCAAGGTTAGATTAAATTGGAGTTAGAATGTGCAAGAAAGGTAGTAAGCCACATATTTTCTTTTCTGAGACTATGTCTTACAGAATCTCCTATATAAGTATGAAAGAACATATGTACAAGTTTATTGATTGGGACATAATTTGTAAAATTTAGAGATTATAAATGACCCATGTATTTAACAGTCAAGTACTAGTTAAATAAATTAAGGCACCCCCCCATTTGAAGGAATACTATGCAGCTATAAAAAAATCCAGGAAGATCCTCATACTTATGAAAAGAGATCTATAGGTCATATCATAAAGTAATAAAAGCAAGGTGCAGACTAGCATATAGGTATATTATCTGATTGACTGCATACAGTATGCTACCTTTAGTATAAAAGAGAAAATAAGACTATATATTGTATTTGCTTTCATTTGTATAGAGAAACACTGGAAAGATAAGTAAGAAACTAATACAAATATTCTCTCTGGGAGGAATAATTAAAAAATAAAACTTGCTCAATTTTGAATCATTCTTTAATACAAATTTAGGTGATATTACTTAATTTCTAGTTTTATGAATAGATAATAAAAAAGGACCTGTACTTCATGTCCACTGTGCCCACAATAAAAACCTTACTTTTAAGATCACTTGATTTAGGCATTTTTCTTAACATTTTGGGGAGGTTACTTACAGCACTTTTTCTGTAAACTATATCTGTGTCTTCAAGGACCAAATCATTGCTCAGACAACTTATAGATATAAAACACAAAGCATTTCTATGGTTTTTGTATGAAGAGCTAAGTGACAAATATATAAAATGAGGAACTGGTGTATTTATGAACTAAGGCTCTGTGGCATCAAACATTACAAATTTAAAACAAGCGTTTAAACTTGGCTTGATTAAAGGTATTGTTGAAGAAATTTTAAGTTTTTCCTATAGAATGAAAAACATTTAAAAAATCAACCACTAAATGGGTTCTGAAGCAAAAATCAGAACATATTGCTTTGTTCAGAGCAAAAATAACTAAAATAGAGATTAAAAAGATAATAGGAAAGATCCATGAGAATAAGAACTAGTTTATTGAAAAGATAAACAAAAGACAACCATTAGCCTAAATTACCAAGAAGAAAAGAAGACTCAAAATCAGAAATGAAAGAGGAAACATTACAACTGATACCACAGAAACACAGATTATAAGAGAATATTAGAAATAATTATATGCCAACAAATTGAATAACCTAGAAGAAATGGATAAATTTCTAAAACATATAATTTAACCAAGACTGAATCAAGAAGAAATAGATAGCCCAAAAAGACCAATAATAGACCAATAAGGAGATTGAGGTGGTAGAAAAAAATCTCCTATCAAAGAAAAGCTCAGGACCAGGTGGTGTGATGGCTGAATTCTATCAAACATTCAATGATGAGTTAATACCAATTCTTGAAAAACACTTCCAAATAGAAGCAGAGGGAACACTTCCAAACTCATTTTATAAGGCCAGCATCATCCTGATACCAAAGCCAGATAAAGCACAAAAAAAGAAAACTATAAGCCAATATCTCTGATGAACACAGATGCAAAGTTCCTCAATAAAATACTAGCAAACCAAATTCAACAACACATCAAAAAGATTATACACTATAACCAAGTGAGATTTATCTCTGGATTCAAGGTTGGTTTAACATACGCAAATCAATTAATGTGATACATTACATAAACAGAATGAAAAATAAAAACCACATGATTATCTTAATCGATTTAGTAAAAGCATTTGATGAAGTTCAATATTCATTTATAATAAAAAAGAAACTCTCAATGAAATAGGTATAGAAGAAAATGTCCTTAACAAATAAAGGCATTTATGAAATAGCCATAGCTAACATTATAATCAATGGGGAAACACTGAAAACTTTTCCTCTACTATCCAGCACAAAGCAAGGATGCCCACTGTTGCCACTTCTATTAAACATAGTAATGGAAGTACTAGCAAGAGCAATCAGATAAGAAAAAGAAATAAGAGTCACCAAAATTGGAAAGAAAGAAGTTAAATGATTTCTGTTTGCAGATGACATAATTTTATATGTAGAAAACTCTAAAGGCACTATTATTAGAATAAACGAATTCAGTAAAGTTGCAGGATATGAAATCAATATAAAAAATTAGTTGTGTTTTTTCACAATAATCTATTCAAAGAGGAAATCCGAAAAACAATTCCATTTATAATAGCATCAGAAAGAATAAAATATTTAGGAATAAATTTAACCACAGAGGTGAAAGATCCATACACTGAAAACCATAAAACACTGATGAAAGAAATTGAAGAAGACATATATGGAAAGATATCTCATGTTTATAAATTAGAAAAATCAATATTTTAAAAAATGTTCATTTAAATAGTGATATGCAAATTCACTGTAAATCCTATCAAAATTCAAATAGTATTTCCCCACAGAAATAGAAAAACTACCATTTAATCTAGCAATCCCCCTTTTGGGTATATTCCCAAAGTAAATGAAATCATTGTATGAAAGATATCTGCACTCCCATGTTCATTGCAGCATTATTCATGGTAGCCAAGACATGGAAACAACCTAAGTGTCCTTTGATGGATGATTGAATGAAGATGATGTGGTACGCACATACAATGGAATATTACTCATCCATAGAAAGGACGAAGTACTGCCATTTACAACAACATAGATGGATCTTGAGAGTATCATGCTATGCTAAATAAGTCAGAAGGAAGAAGACAAGAATCATATAATTTCACTCATAAGTGATATAAAAACAGAAAGCAACAAACTCATTGACACAGATAACAGTTTGGTGGTTACCAGAAGGAAGAGAGGATTGAAGGAGAACAAGAGGGTAAAGAGGGTCAAATATATGATGATTGAAGGAGACTAGACTTTGGATGATGAGCACACAATGTACTATACAGATGATGTATTACAGAATTGTACACTTGAAACTTAAATAATGTTATTAACCAATGTCACCCCAATAAATTTAATGATAAAAAAATATTCAAAGGGATGTAAATTATAACATAGGAAATATAGTCAATAATACTATAATAACTATATATGGTGTTAGATACTAGACTTATTGGGGTGATCACTTCATAAGTTATATTAATGTCTAATAGCTCTATTGTACACTTGAAAATAATATAAAATTGTATATTAAATATCATTAAAAAATAATTTAAAAATTGTTTAGGTTTTAGATCCAAGATTTAAAAAAATAAGACAATAATATCTATTGCAGTGTTAATATTTTTCTTAAATCTTTCTCTTTACTTTCTTGCGATGTTTTGTACACTCTCTATTGTTACGTTGATAGGATGTTTTTTAATTTATTGGCATATTCATTTATTGGGACAATATTTTACATGTATTAGTCTATAAATATTATTCCATTTTTCAAACCATGGCTACTTTTTCTTTGAAAAATATCACAGCTATATTCATGGTAAAAGTTCCACTGAAAGCAGAGAATTTAGAGACCTTGAGATTCCTCTAAAAATGGCTCTGAAGGTATTTATTTCCTCTCTGAAGATGCCTCCTAAGACAACTCCACTCAGAGTTTAGGAGGGTTCTCATCCAGGCTAGGTCTTTTCCAATCCCACTCACCAAGAGTATGGATATAACTCCCACTTGACTGATAATTTAAAGCAGGGGTGACCAACCCCCATGCTACAGACCAGTACTGGTCTGTGGCCTGCTAGGAACCGGGCTGCACAGCAGGAGATGAGTGGCAGGCAAGCAAGTGAAGCTTCATCTGTATTTGCAACACTAGTATCACTGCCTCAGCTCCACCTCGGATCATCAGGTATTAGATTCTCTTTGGAGCACTGGTCCCTGATGCCGAAATGGTTGGGGACCACTGGTTTAAAATACACACATGTGAAATTAACCTGCATTCCTGAAGCAGAGTAGTGTATTAGTTAAGCAGGTAGACCTTGGAGTTAGAAGAACACAGATCTAAATGCCATCTCTGCCATTTGTAGACTAAAGAACCTTGGGAAAATTAATTTCTTTAAGCTTCTGTTTCTTCAAATACAATTTGGAGATGATAATAATTAGCTTATAGACTTGTTAACTGAATAAAAATGAAATCATAAATGCGAATCACAGCAACTGACTCATGATAAATGTTACATGTTTATCAATATTGTTATCAATATATTTCTTAAGGAGTATAAAATTCAAACTCACTATTACTTCATATTTATAAAAGCTTTGTTGAGAAAAACATGTTGTCAACATTGAGGACTTATTGAATTTTATTTATTTCTTTAGAAAATCTGAGACATATTCTTGAATTGAGGTAGGCCAGCAAAGAGCTAGATATTAGAACTGAATTTTTCTGGCACCTATAGATCTATTTTTACCACATTGTGATTTGTCTTTACACCCTTCATCAATACAGTGCAATGTTATAGACTCAACTCTGGCTGTATTTACTATGCCAACATAGTTCATTACATTACACAGAGCTTCTCTAGGGAGAGTGTGGTCATCAATTGTGCTGTATAGAAATAGTCACCTTTTCATCCTTCCAAAGTATATAGTAGGACTGAAAAACTCTATCCTCTTTGAAGATAAGTACGGTCATACGGTCATGTAGCTTGCTTTGGGCAACGAAATAATAAAATTTGAGTTGAAATGATGTTTTTTTTTTTGTTTTGGGTTTTTTTTTTTTGGAATGAAGATTTAAGAGCCAATGCTCAGTTCCTTGCATTCTCTTCCCACTGCTGCAGTAATGATGGTGAATGAGATGGAGGTTCTTTCAGTGTAGATGTCTGAGTTACTACACGAATAGAGACCTGAGCCTATATGCAATGCATACACAGTGTGAGTAAAAAATAAACCTTTGTCAGCATAAGCCACTAAGATTTTGCTGAAGTTGTTACTACAGCATAATTTAGCCTAGTCTGGTTGATATAGGAATTTACAGGAAAAAAAAAATTATCTAGTCTTAGTATAAGGAATAGATGTACTTCATGTGCACAAATGGTTTATTTTTATTTTATGGGAACTGCTCAATTATGTTCGTGAAATTGTCATTTCTTATCCTTTGCAGCTCGAAAGCTTAGAGTCAACTATATTTGTGAGCAGAGTCTGGCTAAAGTATAAGATTTCTCAATAGAATTTTACTTTCTAACCTCATTTCAGACTTTTCTTATTATATATCATTAATGTCTAGCCCTCTTTTCCTTATCTGCTTATTTAATGTGCTGTTTTATGCTGTTGTATTGAATACATTTATGTACAGCTGGATTTTCCCAAAATCCTTTTAGGAAAAGATGGGCACATACATAATTAAATACATGCTTAAGTATATTGCCTATTGTTTTAAACAAAGGGTTTGAACATGTGATATAAAATATGAACTGACCTGTGTGCTTTACCACATATTTTATTATCCCTTTCTTGAAATGGCCTAACAGGTAAGATACCACTGTTAACCTGGTAAACTCTGCCCTTAGGAAGAGCACAGAATTAGGATTCAGAAATTTAAATTCTAGGTTTAATTTTTCCACAGACTATACATGTAGTTTCCAGCAATCTCCTTTCCACTTGAGTTTCAACTTCTTCATTTGGAAAAGTGAGGTCTTCAAAGCTTTTTAAAATTTATATTCAAATTAACCCCTAATTTTAAATTATATGAATTAATGCATGAAGAAATAGAGAGTAATCTATCTCAATTAAGTGGGGAAAAGAAACCACAAATATGATTTCTTGAGCCTAAATCTGCTATTTTCCATTCATTCATTTATTCATGAATTCCTTCAAGAAATATTTTTTATAGACTACGTGGTAAACACTATAAGGTTCAAGAGAAGTAAAAGATACAGTTCTTCGCTTCAGTAGTCAGTTATAATCAAACAGGTTGATAAAACATATACAGGTAATACTTGTGAATAATTCGACATATTACAGAAAGTTACTACGAAATAAAGATGAAATAAAGATGTAAATAAAGATGTAAATTGTATGAGAAATAAAATTTTTAGGATGAGACAGAGATCGTTTGTGAGACGAAGTTGTCAGAGAAGGCTCACTTAAAAACTAATTAGATTTGTGAGAATCCAGGCATAGAAAAAGAATTAGGCTAATGGAGTGTATATAGGGGTGAAATTGTGTAACAAGGCATTTGGGCCAGACCTTGAAAAGACCACCCTGGTTGCAGGAAAAGGTTACCTTAGGAAATGTTCTAAGAATATGGAGAAGAAAAAGAGCAAAGGAGGTTAAGATGAAGTAGGTATCCTAGTGTAAGCAGATTTTTACTATGTGTTTGTCAAGAAATAATGGATTGAACTCAAAACTTTGAGGATGACTAAAATAATTGGTGGGTAATTATGAGTTCATTTAAGTACTATAGTTGCTTAACAAATGATGTGAGTGATGTGGTTTTACCCTTAAGTCATAAAGTTGTTAAGGAGCTTAATTATTTCAAATTATTATGAATTTTATAAATGAAACAGGAATGGATTAACCCTACCACTACAAAAATGATGGAGAAAAGAGAAGCCAAGGAATGTATAGTTACCTATTACTATAGAGGAATAAAATGGAGTATTGTCAACTTAAAAATTCAAAACCTCATAATAATGAAATCAAAGTGGTAAAGAATTCATATTTTGGTGAGGTCAGTGTTATGCATGATTTGTATGAAATATATACGTTTCTTTCAAAAAGTGGGTAGAGGGGTCAACTGTAGTGGGAGAAAACTTGCAAGAGCTCATTGTGTTTTCCTCTTGGTGTAAATGTTATATGGAGGGTGCTGTGGTTTACCCATATCATTTCCTCTTTGTTTGGAGCCATTGTGCTCTAATGGGAAAAATGCTAGCAGAAGTTCTAGTGACGCAGTGTCAGTCCCCCACCCTTTCACCAAACTCTTTCCATCAGAATGTTTACTGTAAGTTAGATTTCTGTACTGAACAAAAAAGCTTGCATTTTATTCCATTATTTTAAAAAAAATAAATTATAGGCTCTCAAACCTCTTCCATGGGTGGATTCTCAATATTCACCACTAACAATACGCCTTAAAATAAGTCCGTACTCCAAGATCAAATTTGCAATATTTGTTTCTGCTTTTAATTAAACTAAGCTCTTCTAAGTGAATGAAAAATTAATAATTAAAATGAATGATTAGAATAAGAATTGTCTCTTATAAGGCTGGTAATCCCAAATTCTTTGATCTGGCTACCACTAAGCTCCTACTCTGATTAACTTAATCCAAACGTAATCAAATCAATCATACCAAGAGAAAGAATACCATCAGAAGTTTCATTTGCAAGACCACAAGACACTAACAAAATCTATGGAAGGTTTGAATTAGTTAGTACCTTGGGAAGACCTGTCATTTTTAATGGCACTTCCTTAGAGAGAAGGACTGAGTGCAACTATAACATGATCTAAGAACAAAATTTATTTTAAAAATAATTGGTACCACTATATTACAGTCAAAAATGCATGGGAAACAATAGAATGGTATATACAGCATTGCCCTTCAAACATTCGAGGGCATCAGAAATACCTGGGAATCTTCTTAAAATGCAGTTTTTGATTTTGTTATTAGTTCTGGGGTCTAATGACATCATCACAGGTGTTGATGATGCTACTGGTCCATGGAGTTGCCTTTTCAGTAACAAGGGAGTAGGTAATACAGAGCTGAAACAGTTCCTCTCTAACGATGTGACTTTGAACTTGTGCCCTCAGCTGGAAAATGGTACCATGAACAATCTCATAGGATCACTGGAGGAGTAAGGGAAATTATGTTTGTGAAATGCTAAGCTAAGCAAAATTGACCTTAGATAGGAACACAGAGGAGAAAGCAGAGAATATAATAGATAATGCTGGTAATTGAGTAGATAGTGGTGGGAGTTTGTGGAAGTTCTCATTGCTTTAATGTTATCATTGAGGTAGAAAGCAAAATCACTCTGAGGCTGAGGATAAGAGAAGTGGTGCTAGAGGTTGAAGAGAAAAACGGTGAAAATAGTTGTCTTCATAAGTGGGAGAAATAAGGGACTAGGGAATATAGTATAATTATCTGACAGAATTAAGGCTCATTTGCCTTATGTAGTTATGAATTAAAAGTGAAACTAGTCAGCATGTTTGTATGTTTCCTCTATGTATATTTACCTGCACACTTTCAGATGTGGGAAAAGTGGATTATTATCTTTAATTAGGTTTATGGCTTTGTCAATTAACTGATAAAGTAGAGAACTGGAAAAGGAGTTGAAGATGAATACAAAGGAACAACTACAACTATTGACCACAGTATTTAATAAGAAGGGAAGCGAGAACATCACTGGTGGGAGGGTGAGTCAAAAAAGAATACGATCTATATATTGCCGAGATTTCATTTATGACTTAGTATGTGGAAAAATTTTTTTAAATGTTCCATTGTGTACCTACACTTGAGAGGAAGGTATAGTCTTGATTTGTTGAATGCAGTCTCTCTCTCTCTCTCTCTCTCTCTCTCTCTCTCTCTCTCTCTCTCTCTATCTCTCTCTCTCTCTCTCTCTCACCATTGCTTCTTTTTAAACTTTCCTAGGAAGTTTTGTTTTGGGTATTTCCTTTGTTGTAAGAAGAAAAAAAGATGCTTTAAAAAATTTACTTGAGACTTGCTTTGAGTAGGATGCAGTAGATCTTATAGGCTAATGTTTCCAACTTGATGATTAGAAAAATTTGGGTAAATTACAAAAGTGCTACTTTTAAGGACATTAGAAACAAAACAGGTTAAAATTCCAGAAAAGGGATAGGCCTTCCCATATGAACCGACAATCTCCAGTTAGTTTTATCTCTTGAATACATTTATGGATTTGGGGTACTGCTGAGGATCAAGCTTGGCATAGGCAGAGCTATTCTACTAGAGAAGAGGTGATGCATTAGAGCTTTAGACACTTATGTAGGTTGGTGTAAAATCTAGACAAGCCCCATGTGCATGGCAGCTAATTTTTACAATGGGAGATTTGCTGAGTTTTGTGGTGGTATTGAAGGATGGCGCAGGGCTGGACCAGAAACTTCTGAAAGCCTGCATGAAGTCTCTTATAGTTCTTAAATAGTGACTAGGAGACAAAGTTTCACAAACACTTGGTTGGTTTTTCCCTTGGGACAATATATCATATTTTGAAGATGTGTGTTATTAGAAGTTAAAGAATTAAGCTCAAAATACTTAAAGACAGAATTAACTCTCCCTCAGTATTTCATGGCTGAGGATACAGAGACTTCATAGGTTCTTCTTTTTTTAAAAAAAAAAATTTTATTATTAGTTTCAAGTATACAGTACATTGGTTAGACATTTATATAGTTTATAAAATAATCCCCCTGATTGCTCTTTCTCTCCTCTGGCTCTATACCTAGCCATTACAAAAGCCCATAAAGGCCACACTCAAAGAATAGGGAATTACCAGAGGTGGCCTAAGTTTAGCAAAAGCATAATCCAGCTGTGATTCAGCTCAGTAACTAATTAAATCATGGTATTCAGTCCCTCATCCTAAATGGGAAAAGGGAAAACCATCTTTGGAGGAAAATATCATTTGCAAAGGTCCACAGTTATTTTATACACAATGCTTAGTGTACAATAAAAGACTGCAGGATAAGCAAAGGGCATGATGGAAACAGATATGTAGAGTTAGGAGACAAAAGGCTTCAACATAATTTTATAAATATTTTCAAGAAATTAAAAGAAAAGAATGAAATGCAAAATTTCACTAATAATTAAGATATATAAAAATAATAAAATATATGTTCTGGAAGTGATAAATACTATGTCTGAAATTAAAAACTAATTGAATGTGTTTAACAGAAGACAAGATTAATGGATTCGAAGGAAGTCCAAAGAAAATATCAAAGTGAAACACACGCATGAAATGGAAAGAAGAAAACAGTATAAAAGACGTGGGTTATGGGAGTCCTGATGGAGAGGAAAAAGATTGGGGCAGAGCAACATTCGAAGAGATAATGATGGAGAAGTTCCCCAAACTGATGAAAGGGATCAACCCACAGATTTTAAAAAGTTTAGCAAATTCCAACACTATAAATATAAATAAAACCCCACCTAAGCACATCGTACTCAGACTGCTAAAAACCAGAAATGAAGGAAACAATTTTAAAAAGAACTAGAGAAAAAAAAGATGTATTATACCTTCAAAGGAGCAACAGTAAGATTTTTAAACAGAAATAATGGAAACTAAATGACATTTTTAAAATGACACAAAAAAACAAAAACAAAAATAAAACTCACATCAACATAGAAATACGCCTTTAAATGTGAAAGTGAAATACATTTTCAGACATAAAGTAAAAGGACAGAGCATTCAGTACGTTTGAGTTTTCTTATATCATTCTCGTTATGTCCCAGGTAACACCATTACTTAGTGTGAGAAATTAACAGGTTACTTACTTAATCTCTTAACTCTTCATTTATAAAACAGAAATAACCATTCTATTAATTTTAAAGCATGCTAGGAAGCTTTAGTGTGATCACGAAAATGTTTAATAAACTTATCTCCACAGAGAATTAGTCATTACTATGATAACTTGGTTTATAGTCCATTTACTATTTTTCTCCTTGTTTGAACACAGCGCTCCAAGCATTGTCCAACAAGCACATTGAGTGGTTGGTTACTTCTTGTGTCCTGAACATGTTGCACCTATTAAAATACAGCTTAAAATTTCTTTAGCTATTTGGTGTAATCAAATTAGTGTAATCAAATTACACTAATTTATATTGTGCTTGCAATTAATCAATTGGGGCTTTAAGAAATGTATTACTATGCAGCCATATCTCTTCCAAATTTCATCTTTATAGCAGACTTTCGGATCCACCTGTGGTGCTTCATATTTATTCCTATTACATTTCATGTTGTCTGAGTCAGGCGATTGTTGAGAACCTAACTGGTTCCTGATTCTGTTTTATATCGTGTTGGCTATATCTTCCAGCTTTATGCTAATGGTTAGTCTGTTTTACATATAATCCATATCCTTACCAAAATAATAAATGTACAGAACAAAACAATAGGAGGGTCGTAGGTGTACCACTAGAGAGCTGTCTCCAGGTTAATGCTGATATGTTAAATAACAAACTTTGGATATTGTCACTAAATTGTTACAAATCCACAATTATCCAGTCCTTAGTTCTCTGTTTGTCTATAATATCATGACATATTTTGTCTAATCGCTTACAGTATTCTCCTGATATACTCACTCTAGTAGGCTTATTGAAGAAAAGAAGAGGACAATCCTTCTTATAGTGCAAGTTGAAACAAATATCTATCTAGCTTCATTGTACATTAAGCTATCTACAAATAAAAGAGTTTGGAGAAGTTCAATTCTGAAAACTATTTTTTAAAATTATATTTAAAAATATTTGTTTCTATTATTTTGGTTTGATTCTTTGGGGGCTTCAATTTTGTAGAGTATCTTAGCCTATTTTAACTATCATTTTCTCTGTGTAATATTCAAAATCTTTTCTTGATATCCATTTTGCTCATTTTCCCTTTTCCGCTATCTTTACTATCTTTTCATCAGTGTCTTATTCTCTCTTGGATTTCTTCCAATTTGATTTTCATGTCCGTCGATGGCTTTCTATTTTACATCTTTTCAATATGACTCTTCACTAAACCTTTGCTTTTATGCTGCGCTTTTCATTTGTAGAAGTACATCATTAGAATGTGTGGCAAAATATTTAGTCATAATTTTCTTCTATGCCATGGTATCATTTTTCAGGAGAATGTCCTTCATCTGCCATTTGTTTTTCCTGTTCCTTTCCCCCTCTCTCCTTATTATTTTCTTGTTTTGGGAAATCTTTCTACCTGTTTTGTGGTATCAAGTTTTATTTATCTCCGAATTTCACCATTGAAAGTAACATTTCAATGGAATTATTATTGTTTGTCCTCCTTGTTGCTCTGGGACACCTTCTATGAAGAGAAGGGAGACATAGCGACTTGATGCCACCATCTTCAAACCAGCACGCTCTCCAACTTTTTATCTTGAAAAATTTAAAACTTAAGAAACGTAAAATTATGACAATGTAATACATCAATGACTTTTGTTTAGATCCACCACTTTTCAATATTTTGCCACATTTGCTTTCTCTGTATTTCTTCAGTTAAATCATTTTGAAAATAAGTTGTAGACTCTGCTAGCATTAAAAAATTAAGCAAATAAAAAGCATTTAAATATCTATGATTATTACCATGTATGCCTATGCATAGTTTATGTTCCCCAGAGACAGACTCTGTGCCAAGAACTCTGGTGCAAGCAGGTGATTGGGAGGAGCAAGGTACATGGGCTGAGTAGGGAAGAACTGATACAGGGAAAGAGAGGTGGCCAATGAAAGATGCAGTATCAAGCCAACTACTACAGTGGGTGACTGCAGCATAATCCCCTAGGGAAATTCTGGGAAAACAGTACAAAACACATGCCTCAGAATTTTCCCAGCCAAAGATGGGAGTGAATGGAAGTCATAGCATTTATTAACTCTCTCTCATCAGTCATTGGTTAAAGAATTTCCCTCAGAGGGTATTGATTCTGGCCCTCCATGTGTGGTGTGAGCAAAGTGAGTTTTGGTAGCCCTTCAACCAATACACAGCTGCTGGCTGATGGAAGGCAGGCTGATCTGTAGGGAGCACCTATATTTTTCATAGCTAATTTAACACCTTCGAACAAGAATTTAGGACTAAAACTGTTTAGAAAGATGCATTTGTGAAATTATTAAAATATAAAGACATGTAACAGGCAAAGAGAATCTTGGTAGGAGCAATTATTAGATTGAGACTAGCTGTCACCTTTAATTCTACAGCTGTCATCATATAAAATTTTCTTTTTTTTCTCTTATTATATTGACTAAAACCTGCAGTAACTAAGTTGAATCAAGCAGTGACTCTCTTTTTAGTGTGTCACGTTAAATATGATGTTCTGCAGGTATGAAGTTTTCCTACATTTTAACAAACTAAATTTATTTCATTTTTAAATTAAGAATGAATATTGAATCATGTTAAATATAATTTTTTTTGGTATATAGTTAGATGATCATTTTGTGTTATTTAATTTTGGGTCTGTCTTTTGCAAACAGCATAAAGCCAGATTTTTATTTCTGTATTACATGTTTAATTTTAACCATTTCTTAGGGTCTGTCTTTTGGTATGAAAATTTAACACTTTCTTATTATAATGACTAATGTGTTCAAAATTATCTTTTTCAACTTTAATTTTTCTTCCTCTTTCAAACAAACTTTTTAGTTTTTTCTATTTTACTTTCTTATTATATTGCTTTCAATTACTGTTTTCTTCATCTGCTTTGGAAGTTATGGATTCCATTTCTAGTCTTCTAGGGCTTAATCTAAAATAGCATATTTTTATCAACATCTAGAATATATTGATATATCTATTCTCCCCCTGAATAAAGTAATAATCTCAGCAAACTTATTTTTCTTCTTGCTAAACCTCTACCTCCCGCCACCTCCAATGTTGTAATAATTTGAGATTTTGATTCAACAGCGTTTTAAAATTTTTTAAGGTTGAGATTTAAATATACACTTAACTAGTTTTTTAGTCTCCATTGTTTACCTCATTAGAACTAATGTATGTGTGTATCTGTGCATGTATTTATTTATTTATGAGGTAAAATTTACATACTCTAGTTTTCACCCTTTTTGGTTTACGGTTTTATAAATTTTGACAAAAGCATATGGTTGTATAACCACTTCTACAATCGAGGTATAGAACAGTTCCATTACCTAAATAATCCTCTTGTGCTCCTATGTAATCAACAATACCCCCTACTGCAGTCCCTGGCAACCACTGATTTGTTTATTGTACCTATAGTTTTTGTCTTTTCCAGTATGGAGCCTTTTGGGTCTGGCTTCCTTTACTTTGCATAATGAGTTGTGATTTGTGCATGTATTGTATATATCAGTAATTGGGTTCTTTTTTTATTTAGTATTTCATCATTGTTTTTTGTATCCCACATTTTCCTCTTGGAAACATTTTTTATTTTGCCGCAGTAATTCTTTCAGAGAGGGTCTATAGCTAGTAGACCTTTGAAGTTCTTGTGTGAAGACACTTTCATTTGAACTTGCATCTGATTGATATTTTGACTGGTGTATATTTTGGTTTAATATCACTTTGTTCAGACATTTGTATTTCAGCACTTACTTCTAGCACCAAATGCTGCCTAATGATATATCTGATGCCAATCTGATTCTAGTCCCTTTATAAGCAATTTGTGGAACATTTAGTTTTGAAATTTTCAGAATTTTCTCTTGATTGTTTTAGTTCGGAGGTCTCAACAAGATGTGGGTCTTTACTCATTATGCTTGGCCCTTGATGAGTCTTTTCAATCTGAATTTTTATTAAACTTGTGTTCTTTGTTCTCTCTCTTTCTTCACATTCTCTTCTGGGACTCTTTTTGCAGTGAAGAATGAACTATTCGAATTAATCTTCCATTTAACATTTCTCTATTTTCCAACTCTGTATTTTTGTTTTACTTTTCAATGCTGATATTCCAAATTGTTTATTTGTTCTTTAGCCACATTTAGTCTATTACTTAACCATTCTGCTAAATTATTTACTCAGTCATCATATTCTTGATTCCTAAGAACTATTGTTTTCTGCTCCTTTTCTTGTGATTGTGCTTTTTAAAAATGAGGCAACGTAATTTCAAACAAGCTTCATGAAGCAAGTATCATTTTTCTTGATAGGGGTGGGGAAATTACCATGGTATTTAGTACCAAACATCAGAGTCTGATATACAGTAGGTGTTTGTTCAGTGATATCTATTAAATAAATGAGTATAAAAATTCTTGTTACACTTTGAGATAAATATTTTGTATCTTTTTCTCAAAGGTCAGTTTTTTGGTGCCTTCACCTCAATCCCTCTCTTCCATGTTTTCTCCAAATGTCTGTCATCCTTGGTCTAACAATGTGAGTTCAGCATTATAGCTTACTATTATAGGTGACTGGCATGAATTTCCTCTGGATCTGGATAGGTGTTTTTCTCAGCAAGTTTCCAGAATTGGATGGCTTTCGATATATTTTCTGCAATGTGAACCAGCTATGTCAACTAGCATACTTCACTCTAAGGTGCTGCATACTTGAAGTGATGCATATTAGGGTCACTCTCATCCTCATTATAAAAATAAATCTTATATTGAAGACAATAATAATTAAGAGCTCAGGAAGCTCCAGATTAACTGTCCCAATTTATAAAAACTTTATTACCTTGGGAAAGTGACTTAAAACTCTCTTGCGCCTCATTTCCTGATCTGGAAAATGAGGGTAAAAGAATACTTGTACTCTTTTCTTGCTTAACTATCTTTTATTAAATAAAAATTAGAATGAAACGAGATATGTAAAGTTTAGAATAGTGCATGACATAATTATTATTGTCATTATCATTTTCCTTTTGGATAGAATTATCTCCCATTTAATTTTCCTGCAGTGTCTCCTGTGGAGGTCTGAAAGTGTCTCAGATTTTGTTCCACTTCTCTTTCTGTTCTGGCAAATCATACCTAATACTAGTTTCATCATTTACAAAATGAGGATAAAAATAATACCAGCTTAACTAGAATACATTATTTAATTTTATAAAATATTTAGAAAATTGCCTGGCATATAGTGCTGTGTAAGTATTTGATAAATAAAATAGAGAAATATGTCAGCAGATCAGTTTCTTTCTGTTTCTTACTATATTCATCTCTGCCTTTTCTGTTTATTAGGCTCATTTAGGCTCTAAACATTATTTTGCTCTTGTTTTCTTTTAGGCTTACCTGCCACTATAATTATCTAATCATCATCTTCTTTTAAAACTCACTCCAGAGCCTTTAAAATACAGCCCCCCACACTTTTTTTTTTGCATCTGGTCTTTAGCACTTTAGGCTTCTTTAAAAGAAAATGGTCTACGCATTATTGAGCCCCTACTATGAGCCACAGCAGGAGCTCTCTTGTTTCATTCTTGCAACAACCGATAAGGTAGATAGGTATTATTAATATTCTTTTTACTTAACATCAAAGAAGTTAAGTAACTCACCTACGATGTACAATTACTAAGAAGGCAATAATTCACATCCAGATAGATCTGACTGCAAATATACCATCTGAATCCTGAAAGCACTTCACAGCCAGTTGTCCCATGTTACCTCTAAACAGCATATCCTCTCATACCGTGCAGAGCTTTTGTTATAATTTTCAGTAATGTGTCCATTAATATTTATTTGCCGTTTCTTAGTGGTTCTAATTCTCTTTTGTCTTTTTTTTTAGCACATAGGTTTTGCTATCTTCTTATACTCATAACACTTTGTACACATCATTTAACTTGTGAACTCTCAAAAATGAATTGCTATGAGAAGAATATATCATTTTCCATTTTTAATTTCCAGGATCTCTTATTTTGAAAAAAAAAACAAAAACAAAAACAAAAAACTACAAGCATGAACTTTATTTAAATGATTACCCATATAAATCTCACTTCCATAAACTTTATTAAAAAAAAAAAGCCTGCCTAGTTAGACTACATGAATAGCTCTATTAAAATTATTGAATAAAAGTTAAAAGAGGTTGCATCATTAAGGGCCATTTTTTGAGAATTGTTTGTCTTCTATAATATGAAGTTATTCTCAAGGGAATACTGATTAGAATAGAAAACAGATGTGTTTTTTAAGACCAAACTGAAAAAAATGATAAACAAGTAAATTAATATGAAAATGACCAAGGGAGGTTTCTAGAAACTTGAAGCATGGGTGTGATAGAAAAAGGCATGTGTGTGCATGTGTATATATGTGCATATATAGGAGAGAGGGAGGGAGGAAAGGGTGGGGGGAAGAGAGAGAGAGAGGAGAGAGAATAAGAAGAGAAAGGGAAGGAAGATTGATAAGATAAGAAACAATTTCAGAATTCAAAACATAACAAATCCAGTTCCTAAATGTTTGTAAATATTTAGTATCACTAAAGAAATAACATAATTTAATTTTACCTGTAACCAAGAAAGTAAAATACAGAGACAAGGTAGTCTCTCAGTCTAAAAGGGACAAATTAAATACGCATAAATTGAGGACCCTTGTTGAGAGAAAAAAAAATTCCCCTTTAAATTAAAAATATGACATGTTCTGGGTGGAGTAAAATAATCCAGAAAGTTTATATTTTTCATTTCTTATTTTTCACCTTATTTGAGGATTAAAAAGAACAATGTTTTTGATAATTTTGAGTTTGCATGTCAGTTTTATATTTGATTGTATTAGAAATAAAGTATAGTTATTACCCCGATATGTCAATATCCTGAGTGGAATAAAATGGAATAGAAGGCATGAAGGAAGCAGTTAAAGGAAAGAAGGATTATGTCATAAATAATTTAATTATCATTTTAAAATTAGTCTCTAATCGCCCTTTTAGTTGTACTAAGAACTGGAATTATCCTCTTTTATTTATCCAAGGCAAAAATAATAAACTGAAATGTTATCCTAATAAACCATCATATCTTAGGATAATTTAAAATAGAGTAAAACTTCATTTATTTGGCGTCCCTTAATTCAGAATTTGTTACCATTTAAAGTGAGTTTGGATTGAAATTTGTCATTTTGCTTTGCAGGTATTTCCAAGATAGTGCAAATTAACAGAATAAATCAGTCGTCATGGCAGAATTAAAAATATTTGAGAGAGAACAATTTTCAAACATCTTTCAGTACTTTCATGTCCACATCTGCAGATTAGCTGAAAAGCTATTTCCACATTTTTCTTACTGATTCAGTTAAGGCAGGTGACAGTTTGATTTATTATACATGTAGTACTTGGCATTAATAAACATTATTTCTTATAAGATATACTATATTTTTGGATTTTTTCTAATTCAGAAATTTTCTCAATTCATGATATGATACTTCCAACTTCCAAACTACTTAGGCTAGGAAATCAAAACTATAGTCATGTGCAGCCAAATAATTCTATTAGAAAGAAATCTGTCTTTTGTTGTTTTTCTGGCCACTATGGAATGACTGATATGATTG
>NW_011888800.1:13210578-13223525 GCF_000151845.1 Pteropus vampyrus
AGTTAGACTACATGAATAGCTCTATTAAAATTATTGAATAAAAGTTAAAAGAGGTTGCATCATTAAGGGCCATTTTTTGAGAATTGTTTGTCTTCTATAATATGAAGTTATTCTCAAGGGAATACTGATTAGAATAGAAAACAGATGTGTTTTTTAAGACCAAACTGAAAAAAATGATAAACAAGTAAATTAATATGAAAATGACCAAGGGAGGTTTCTAGAAACTTGAAGCATGGGTGTGATAGAAAAAGGCATGTGTGTGCATGTGTATATATGTGCATATATAGGAGAGAGGGAGGGAGGAAAGGGTGGGGGGAAGAGAGAGAGAGAGGAGAGAGAATAAGAAGAGAAAGGGAAGGAAGATTGATAAGATAAGAAACAATTTCAGAATTCAAAACATAACAAATCCAGTTCCTAAATGTTTGTAAATATTTAGTATCACTAAAGAAATAACATAATTTAATTTTACCTGTAACCAAGAAAGTAAAATACAGAGACAAGGTAGTCTCTCAGTCTAAAAGGGACAAATTAAATACGCATAAATTGAGGACCCTTGTTGAGAGAAAAAAAAATTCCCCTTTAAATTAAAAATATGACATGTTCTGGGTGGAGTAAAATAATCCAGAAAGTTTATATTTTTCATTTCTTATTTTTCACCTTATTTGAGGATTAAAAAGAACAATGTTTTTGATAATTTTGAGTTTGCATGTCAGTTTTATATTTGATTGTATTAGAAATAAAGTATAGTTATTACCCCGATATGTCAATATCCTGAGTGGAATAAAATGGAATAGAAGGCATGAAGGAAGCAGTTAAAGGAAAGAAGGATTATGTCATAAATAATTTAATTATCATTTTAAAATTAGTCTCTAATCGCCCTTTTAGTTGTACTAAGAACTGGAATTATCCTCTTTTATTTATCCAAGGCAAAAATAATAAACTGAAATGTTATCCTAATAAACCATCATATCTTAGGATAATTTAAAATAGAGTAAAACTTCATTTATTTGGCGTCCCTTAATTCAGAATTTGTTACCATTTAAAGTGAGTTTGGATTGAAATTTGTCATTTTGCTTTGCAGGTATTTCCAAGATAGTGCAAATTAACAGAATAAATCAGTCGTCATGGCAGAATTAAAAATATTTGAGAGAGAACAATTTTCAAACATCTTTCAGTACTTTCATGTCCACATCTGCAGATTAGCTGAAAAGCTATTTCCACATTTTTCTTACTGATTCAGTTAAGGCAGGTGACAGTTTGATTTATTATACATGTAGTACTTGGCATTAATAAACATTATTTCTTATAAGATATACTATATTTTTGGATTTTTTCTAATTCAGAAATTTTCTCAATTCATGATATAATACTTCCAACTTCCAAACTACTTAGGCTAGGAAATCAAAACTATAGTCATGTGCAGCCAAATAATTCTATTAGAAAGAAATCTGTCTTTTGTTGTTTTTCTGGCCACTATGGAATGACTGATATGATTGTCCCTTTCCCCCCAAATTAACCAATTTTTCTTGGCATTAGATAGATAAAATTTTAGTTTTTGACATATTCTTTTTGTTGTGTAATCTACTATGTATGGTGTTATATGATGATAGGAACCGCTCTACTACAACATTCCTCTATTTGCATATTTTCTTAAGGAAATATAAAATATAGAATCAATTTTCTTTTAGTTAAAATAACCAGAGAGGATACTAAGTATTGATTTCTTTGAAAAATGCCAATATTGTTATAAGAAACTTCTTTTCCCGTGTCACAAGAGTTAACGATATACATTAATCTATATTTTGACAACTGTGAAAACTATTTATGGCTGAAATTAAGTAATAAAATTGTTTGGGACTTTTATAATCAGGACTCATAACATAGCTTGACTTCTTACGATTTCATGTGTTATAATCCCGGGGCGTATGATATTCTGGTTGTCAGAGACATTCTTAATTAGAAAAATGAGGAAGGCAGGTCCTTAACATTTTCACCAAAATACATTCTTAATGACTCCACAAGGAAGGATTTTCTTTTGTATCAGAGTTTCTTCAACACTTTTGTTTGATGTGAGAGATGCTTACTGGTTCTCATTTCAAGTGAGTAAGAGGTCCAGAGCTTGATACCGTTGGTATCAAGACCCGACATACATCGATTTTATGTCACCCAACATTCCCCTCGTTCACTATAATCCAGTTATACTGTCATCTTTCAGTTTCTAGAACACACCAAGTTCATTTCCACCTCAGAACTTTTGTTTTTTCTATTTCCTTTTCCTGGAATGCACTACCTACCTCCACTTCTGATTTCTTCTTGTCCTTCAGATCTCAGCTTAAATGTCACCTCCTCAGAAAGGCCTTTTGTGACCAAATTCCAACCTCTCCTCCTCTCTCATTTCTGTTATTTACCATAGTAACCTATTTATTTCCTCCTGTGATATCATCAGAATTGTTTTCATATGTCTACTGTCTGCCCCCTTCTCCATAATTTAAGATCTATGAAGTCAGGGTCCTTGCTTATCTTATTGAGCATTATAGCCCTATCATACCGCACAGTACCTAAAAACGTGGTGTGTTGATTTGAAGTAATTAGCTGAGTTAACAGAATAAATAGGACCAAAATTTTTATTGCATTATCGACAACTCAATATATAAAAATTTAAAGAAAATATCTGATAATTTTTTACATGACTCTCGGATCCCTCACACAGATAGAAGATACAAAAGGGAATAGAGAAAGAAGGGACAGGGGAAAAGCGGGGAGGGAAGGAGGAATGGAGGGGGGAGAGAGAGAGAGAGAGAGAGAGAGAGAGAGAGAGAGAGACAGAGAGAGACAGAGAGAGACAGAGAGAGACAGAGAGAGACAGAGGGAGACAGAGGGAGAGAGAGAGAGGATTTCCGAGGAGGATTTTTTTCTCTGTTAGTCCCCTTCCTTACCAAGAGAAGTGGGCATCAGGTGAATCTCCCTTCACCCCAAACCTTGTGAGAGAGTCCAGTGTTTGGGGACAGGTGTTGATGATCACAGAGAATGTTGTTAACAGAAGTTTACATATTAGAAAAAGAAAACTAGAGTTTATTTAGAAAAATTGGGAATGTTACTGAAGACTTTTGAGCAGAAAAATAACAACTGTTCTTTAGGAAGAGTAACCTGATAGCAACACATAAAATGGACTGGAGGTTTGAGAGGAGATGCAAGGAATTGGATTAGAAATAGAGTTGACATAAGAGATAATGATTAGTTGACTTAGGATGTGAAGGTAATAACTGATAGATGTGGAAGTTGTGGTGGTAGAACTGATAATTTTTGGAATCAGAGAAATAAGGACTCACTATAAGTGAATTTATATTAAATACCATTGAGGGAAAAGTATGAGTAATATTTAAAGACAGTAAAAATGTTTAGTTTGAACAAAAGCCCAAGGAGAAGTATGAATCTCCTCTTATTCATGGGTTATTTCAGTAGCCACCAGTTTTACAGAAATCTATATTTTACCAGACACCTGGCTTTTTTTGTGGGTGTATCTTTATACCAAAAATGTCTGACTCCATAGCTTTCTTCACCATCTTTACTATTATAATTATCCTTATTCCGCCTCTAACTCTCACTTTTGAAAAGTTTATCTGTGCTGGAAAGTCATGGTTTTAAAGCTAATAAGTTAAAAATTAAACCGATTTTGTTATTAACACATTAGCATCCATGAGACATTTTTAAAAATTGTTGCTAGTTTTCCCCCCATTTTACTGCTTTGCTATGAAGACAATGAATATAGAACAAAGAATGACAACTTAAAGCAAAGAATATAATAACCCTAATTGCACAGGGTCTCTGTTTATTTATTTATTTTTCATAATGTTCTCCTGGGGTAAAGCATACCTGTTATAACATGTTTCAACTGTTAGAGTGCCACTAGGCTGCCAAAACAAGTCACTAACATATAGCACTTAATCGAGGAGATTGATTCTTTGCTTAAAGTTAAGCATTAATTTAAGAGGAATCAAGGCAATCAAGAGTGAATTATATGACTTCAGTATATAGAAATTCCCAAATTGAAAAAAAAAAATTACTCTAACTAGAGATCTTGCTCCAGGTCTAAAGTTGCACAGTATCCAGTGAATTAATAATATAATTTGAAAAACTTTAATTTTAGATTAGCATTTCAGAGAAGTTTTGAAAAATATAAAACTAAATAAAACAAAGTTTTTACAGACTCAGAGACACAAAGAGTCAATGACATTTGTAAACTGAGATATTTATGTAATTGAGTCATAGGCACACCACAGTTTTGAGCATATGACTCAGACTTCATATCTTATATACAGTTAGTTTCAAAATGTTAGGGCACTATGCCAAGAATAAGCACAACATTTACATAACTAAGGATTACGGGTACCACAGCCTTGCTCAATTACTTTTGGGATTTTACTCCATAGTTTATACTACTGTCTTTGACCAAGTCTATCAGGTTTGAAGTCGACATGCCTGCACTCCAGCTTCCTATTACACTTAGAATAAACCCAAACTCCTATTACCACAACCTTCACAATTCTTTATGATCCGGCCCCTGCCTGTATTTTTAGTTTCATATATCTCTCACTACTCTTTCTATTGCTCATGTACTCCATTCACATTGGCCTTCTTTCAGTTCTTGGAACATACCAAAAGTCATTTCTGTTCCTGGAAGCTGAGAATTTGCCTCCTCAGATAGGCCTTTCCTATTTAAAGTAGGTTCCCCTACCCTTTTACCTCTATACCCCCATCTCCTTGAACACCTCCTTTGTATCTTAATATTGCCACCCCACCCCAACTGCCTACTCATACCACAGATTTACGTGTTTATGTTTGTTCTTTCACTGGAATGCATACTTTGTAAGGGCAGAGATCACTTCCAGTATATTCACCATTGTATTTCCAAAAATCTAGGACAACATCTGGCACCAAGTAGCTATTTGATAAATATTTGTTTAGTGGATGAATCAAGGAAGTAAGTACTATTGGTTGTATGGCATGATCCAAAATTGAGGCTAAATTTATGGAATAGGACTGACAGAAGAAAAGATGAAGATAAATCTGCAGTGTGATGACAGCTGTGGGAATGTAGTGGAAATAAATCTTGGACCACACTCTCAAATATGCAAGAAATTACATATAAATTTATGTTTATAAATCAATCTGGCTTCAACTTTGAGAATTTTACCCCCTGCCCCAAGCTGTGGAAAATTTAACCTCAATTATTCTCGAGTTTCCCTGTTCTGCTTCAAGATGGGCTAGGGTTCAAGGGTTTGATATAGGGCCAAGGAGGCAAGAGCTCCTAGTTGTTGAGTCATGTGTCTACTTTGGTTACTTCTAGATCTTCACTGACTCTGCTCACAAAGTTCCTTCAGGTCTAGGCTCCCTGCTGCTTCCAGATTTCTTTTAAAACATGGGAAATCTTTATTAGGAGTGCTTATGGGCCCATCTGTTTAGACACATGAGGCAGTCCTTACTCTCTGGAGTGTTTCTGCTTTTGCTGTGTGCTGTAGTATAACCTGGAATATGGGAGCTTGACTCCCCAAATAGACTTTTTCTTCAACACTCCCTAGTCTATGGACTCTCCCTTCTCTGATCTACTTCTCACAGGTACTTTTATGCTTCTCTTCTTTTCAGAGCACTTAGCACAACCTTTTGAAATAGATTCAGGCTTTACCTAAGTCAGGAAGTAGATACGACTTTTTTCTCCCCCATCTTTCCTTTCCAATTACAAAATCTGGCTATCTTTTTGAAAATATGAAGAACAGAAAGAATAGGATAAATGGACACAATTTAATATTTTCATAAACTTATTCTGCTAATAGAAATTAAATAAGTTTGGGCCAGAATAGAGGCAGGAAATGCAATTCTGATCATGTTGCTCTTCTACTTAACATACTACAATAGCTTCCTATTACTCTTAGAATACAGATCAGATTCTTTGATCAAGCCCACCACACCCTGCCTGCCTCTCCAAATTCATCATGCACCACGATCCCTCTCAGTCTCTCTACTAGAGTCACACTGGTGTTTTGTTGTTGAAAAAGACTTGCTCTCTTTCAACAAAGGGTCCTTGTATATTTGTAGGTACCCCCTCATCTGATTAACTCACAGGTATCCTTCAAATTACAGCTCTACTAAAATTATTATAAGGAAACTTTCCCTACTGTCACCTATTGTAGATACTCATACTTTTTCTTTATACTATTGTCCATGATGGTCGTTTTCTCTCATAAGATGAGAAATGCAAGGGATAGCTGCGATAATATCCCATTTTCATCTGTCGGATGAAACCTTAAAAGTTTGGCAATATACTATATTGAATAAACAGACACCGTTATGTACTGCTAATGAGATTGTAAAACTAGTACAATCTCTATGGAGAGTATCTATCTATTTAGATAGATAAATATCTATCTAAATAATAAATATAATTACTATTTGATACAGAAAATTTCTGGAAATGAATCTTACATATATACTTGCACAGAAAAATGATACATTTATAACTTTATTCATTGCAGTATTTATTTTGTAATAGAAAAATCTCGGGAAAAATTAAGTGTTTATTAATTGGAGGCTAGTGAAATACACTGTGAAATACTCAATCAATGGAGTACTATGCAGCTGTTAAAAAGTAAAGAAATTTCCTAAATACCATAATGGAAAGATTTTCTACTTTTATTACATAAAAAATGCAATATGCAGGACATTGTGTATGGTATGATACCTTTTGTATAAAAAGAAGAAAAGTAAAAAAAAAATATCTGTATACATACATGTGTATTCAATTTGCCTGTATATGCATAGGAAACTCTAGGCAGATATCCAAGAAACTAATAAAAATGATTACCTATATTCTGGAAAAGGATGGGAACTAGGAGGATGAGGAATAGGATAGGATAGGATAGGATAAAAATGAAAGTAATGAAAATATTTAATAATGTTTTCTTCTGTTGATTATATTGTACATATGAAAACAGCATAATTTTAAAATTCATTATTGAAATGCAAAATTCATTAAACTAAAGTAATTTTCTATCATTTACCTGAAGTAGGGCTCTAATCGGGGTTGCTTAATGGAGTTTTGCTTGAGCAAAACTAAGTGGTTATTACTTTAACAATTGCCTATGTTTTCATGATATTCTCTGAAATAGATTCTCTGTACTCTTTTCATATATTCTATCCCCAAATCAAACCAGACAAGTATTAGACATTGTTTCCTTTTGAAGAATCCCAGGTGCTAATCTTAACTTCTTTGGGGCATTTTTTTAAAAAGTCAATTTTTAGGAATAGATGAAGGAATCCTTTGTTTTACAAATTTAAAACTCAAAAGATGGAGGTATTTCCAATGAAAAATGAAGTTAAGTCAATCTAGAAACAACAAAAGAAACACTTTTTCAAAGTATTTCTGTGTTTAGCCTATTACTATACATGCATTAAAACAAGAGCAATAAATACTCGTCAACATTATTGTTACTAAGAACTTAAAAAAACAAAGAGGTTTACTCCATCTAGAGATACTTAAGTTACTCTTGGTTTTTGGAGAATCCCTCTTGAAGCATGAGTAAAATAAGGACACATGTGAGGTTCTTCATTATAGCTGTGGTGCTAGTGAAATGGGTTTGTGGGTCCATCCTGAATTGATTATTCTCCATTAAGGGAAGAGATAATCAAAGGATTTAAATATAGTTCCCTTGTGATTAATCCATTCATTAATATTACTGGGATCATATTTTCAAATCACAGAGTACAATGGCATTTAATGAACTTAAAGTACCTAGATCACAATTTCATACTTACTTTGTTTCCAATTATATAATTAACCCTGTGTAGCAGATTTTAAGGAGGCAGCAAGCACCCTTTAAGAACAAACTATCCATTTCTTTTATTTAAGCCTTGAGCATTTAATTAGAAAATTTTGACTTCTAATCAGTTAATTTCTTAATTTAAAATCTGTAGGGTCAATGTGGAGCAGATGGATTTAGAAGCTCATATATCTTTACATGTGAACTGACTTAATAGTTTTCATTTCTTTAGAGGGAATATCCAAGTCCTGGGAGTTCAGATGCTGCTCATGATTGTTGTCTACAAAAATAATGGGGGTGTGACTCAGAACACATTAGCATTATTCTTTTTTTTTCTTTTCTTTCTCCTTTTGGAGAAATATATGATAGAATATTTCGTAGCCACTACCTTTCCACAGATGCAATTATAAAAGGGCCCAACCTCCTTTGTCTTAATACATTTGGAAATTTAGAAATTAAATGTCTGAAGCTTATAGTGTATCTGGGTGCATTTAAACTATTCTGTATTCTCAATTCTGTTCCACAAAAACATAGACATAAGGGGAAATCACATAAACTATAATCGAAATGAAAGGACTTTATTTCCTTTTCCTATCTGGTCTACATGCACCACCTGGTGGTAAAGTAGGACATTTCAAGTGCTGTGTGTGTGTGTGTGTGTGTGTGTGTGTGTGTGTGTGTGTGTGTGTGTGTGTGTGTGTGTGTGTGTGTTGGGGATATTAACATGGGAAAAAGGATTTTAATACACATTCCTAAATACTGATTTAGATTAACAATGCAATTATTCTGCAACAAATATCTAATAAAGCACTAGAACACCACTATGTATGTACTAGAACAAGAAGTAAAGGGGAGAACAACTCATGCTGGAAAATAAAATAGCTTTCTCTTATTTACATTAGCTATAGCTCATAATTTCATCTCTAAATTAACACTTATTTATTGTGCTAATGTTCTTATTGAGGCAAGAATCAAATATTGATAACCAATGTAAAACCATTTTCTTTATTTTTAATTTGTAAGAATAATAATTTTTACAAGTATGTATCCTCTTATATCGGTAGTTAGTAAAAGTCACAAGTCACAGAATTTTAAAACTACAGGGCTCCATATAATCATTTAGACTAATACACTACTTTTACAAATGTAGCAGCTGAGATTCACGAATGTCAAGTGACTTGCCTAAGGTCATACTGGTAATTAGTGGCCCAACCCAAATAAGAACCTAGGTCTTCTCACTTTCAGTCTAGGAATATAAGATATAAAAAATTTATTCATATACAATTATGAAATATCTCTGTATGAAGAGATATACCCTCAACTCAGCTATACAGTGCTTTAGGACCCTAAGATGTGAGTTAATACATATTAGTAGTTTTATTCTAACATTCCAAACACAAAGGAGTAAGAGTAGAAATGGATGCATCATCAAGCTATGAAAAAGATTTTCTATTAAAAATCCCTTTTATATATATGTTCACAGGAATATTTTTCAACTTATATACAACTTATAAGTTGTAAAGATGGTCTAAAAGATTCTCTTTCTCCTTGTAACTGCTTCAGAATCAGAGAACTGTTTCTACAAAGTAGATACCCACTTGTAGATTTAAGCATAAACCATGTTCATAGCTCCCTCTCATGACCATTGAATGAATACTATACGAGCCTCCTTTATTCTCACAGTTGTATTCAACTAACAGCTCACTGGTTAAGTTTTAATTGCTTCCAATGAGGTCAGCAAAGGTATTTATCGAAAAGCCCTGAATAAAAGGCTCCACACACATAACACACAAGCATACACACGCTCACACACACAGAGAAAATCCTCTTGCCTGTTGATTTATGGAAACAATTATGATTCTGCTGGAGAATTTCTCAGCTGAGAAATAGTTTGTAGCTACAGTAGAGAGGCTCAAGTTGCACAAGGCAGACAACAGACATGGAATTCTTGTGTATCCAGCTGTTATCAACAGAACAAGTAAGTTACTGTTATTTGTCTTTAAAAATAATGCTGAATGTTTTCTAGTAGTTTATCTCTTTCTCTGATCTTAGTACTGAGGGTGAAAGTAAAGTTACCAGATTTTTGAGCCATGTAATTACCTATAGTGATTACGCTGTAGAATTTACATAAAGATAAGGTTGAAGTTCTCCAGAGTGATCCTGACATTTAATTTGAGAAATGTGGGCAGTTCAGGGGAAAATAATTGATTAACCACTAATGTAAAAGCATATAATAAAGAAATCTAGGGAAAGCATTTTTACTTTGTTAATAGTAATTTTAGAACTTAATTTAAACCAATAGCT
This sequence comes from Pteropus vampyrus, assembly GCF_000151845.1. Classification (NCBI taxonomy): domain Eukaryota; kingdom Metazoa; phylum Chordata; class Mammalia; order Chiroptera; family Pteropodidae; genus Pteropus; species Pteropus vampyrus. The sequence goes on from NW_011888800.1 coordinate 13,220,697, forward strand.
CTAATTGAAGGATGTTTCTTATCAAATAGCAACTGGAATGAATGGTACAATCATATTATGATTTATCTCTACCAATGCATAACTTTCATAAACCTACATATAGAGTGGTAAAGATGTTGACATCCTGTGAAAGCTGTTTTAAATGTATCTTCACAGCACAAATTACACTGTGTTATACTATTTATCTACTGAAATTTATACATACAATTTTTCATCTTTCTCTCTCCTCCCCTCCCTATTCTTACTCTTTCATTGCAAACAGAATTCAAGTAGCAAACAGCGTCGCAGCAACTGAGCTTACTACAACCTGCTTTTATAAGGATATACTAACAGAGAGTTTCAAAAGGAGGACTCCTGTATTGTTATCAGGAACTAAAAGGATAAGGCTAACAATTTGGAAAGAGCAATACTCATTCTTAAATCAATCTACAATTCACAGATAGGAAGAGGTCAATGACCTAAGGGCAACAATCAACACAAGATTTAATTTTCATTATGTTATTCATGAACACCCGGAGCACTACACTATAATGCGCAAATGGATACTGACATGGATCCTGCCAACTTTGCTCTACAGTTCATGCTTTCACATTATCTGTCTAGTGGGCACTATATCTTTAGCTTGCAATGACATGACTCCAGAGCAAATGGCTGCAAATGTGAACTGTTCCAGCCCTGAGCGACATACAAGAAGTTATGATTACATGGAAGGAGGGGATATAAGAGTGAGAAGGCTCTTCTGTCGAACACAGTGGTATCTGAGAATTGATAAACGAGGCAAAGTCAAAGGGACTCAAGAGATGAAGAACAATTACAGTAAGTAATGTCTTTTATTTACAGCAGTACTTATGAATCTTAACAATTTGTGAAAAGATCAATTTTCAAGTGACATGCTTTTGCAGTTTCCTTTCTTATTTTTTAAAAAAATTAAATATCATCTTCTAATTTCTCTAAATTGGGATATTTGAACTATGTTCCTAAAATATCTCTTAGAACAGGAAAAATTTACTATGCTATAGTTGGAGCTGATAACCCAAGCTTGCTTGAAAATATATTCTCTATGTCCTAAGCTCAAAATTCTCATGCTAAGCAATGTATAAATAATATTATTCACACTGAAATATGATTTATTGTCTGCTAGCAAAACTCATCAGGAACTTTAAAAGAGTACTCAATAAATGCTCACCAAAAACTACTTTGTAGTTTGAGAAACAGAGAATTTATTTTTTAAAAAATAATTTGGTTTCCTTTGAAAAAATATTCCTGTGATGTAAAATACTTAATCTGTGCTCAAGAATGCATTTAGTAACTTTGTGCAACTGCATATAGTTATAAAACAGAAGGGAATCTGTGGTATCCTCATCTGTTCATAATGAGCATGCATTGGATTGATTAATTATTTACCTAGGTAGAAAAAATAGGTTCCTCCTAACATTTTCTTTATCTAAATCTTCTATGCCATATTTCTGTGTTACCTTAAGAGAAATTGTAAATGTGAAGGAAGAAATGGAAGTGATCTGGAAAAGATGTTAATTCTATGATTTACAATTAGCAAGCCTTACATTTTCCTCAGGAATCAGTTATTCTTTTCATGTTGAAGTATCAACGTTGGATTTATCATTTAGCAATTATAATTAATAACCAATTTCAATAGTATTAAATTTAATAGGGTAAAATAGATATCTCAACATATACTTTAGAATTTTAAAATCCCTGAGTGAAATTTTGTTTGTATTACTAGCACCTGAACAATGTTATTACTATATCATCTCATAATGTGTTAAAGTCAATTGAAAAAGAATGTATGGGGAAGATGGTATAAACATTTGCCTAGCATGGTGCCAAGCTTGAAGTGAATACTTAAAATTTTTATTGCTTGCTTAATGAATGGCTTTTAGGCTTCTTCACCAATGAACCAATAAACAGGAATTTGGGGTATTATGCATCCAGCATGAAAATGAGAGGATCTTATTTTTAACTATAATTGATATAGAATGTTAAGGCCATTTTAATGGATTGTTAACAGTTATGGTTTTATAATTACAGTCATTGATAAAGTTTTGTTAGTCTTAGAATATTGTTCTGATTATGCTAAAGTTTACCTAAAGAAATAACTATTTGGAAGAAAGTTTTGTGGTTAGCTACTTTCATGTGAGCAATAGATTTTGGTCTATAATCAATAGATTTAAAAGTTATTGAGACGTACCATGGATAATGGAACCCGACGGAGAAGACAGAGCCCAGGTTGGAATCCCTGGGCCCAATCCCTGTTTGTGAATGACTTTGGAACTATTTCTTACTTTTTTTGATTCTTAATTTTTTCATCTGTATGATGTGGGATATGTACAGATGACATCCAATATAACTTCTAGTTCTTATGGTCTATTCTATTCTAAACCACAGAATATATAACATAAACATGAAAAATCTAAGTACTCATTATATAATTATCATACACATTGAGATGAAAGTAAATATTGTCTCAGTGATAAGATAAGTGGTCAGACTAATTTCAAATTGTAGTAATAAGGTTATCAAACCTAAACACTGTAGAATTCTTCTACATGCTGCTTAATTCCTTTTTGACTGCTTTTGTCAAACAATACGAAAATGAAAAATTGGATGTAAAATCCAGTAAAAATGAATATACATGATTATTTGTGATAAAAAATATTTATAATTAGAATGCATTCACATATGTAAGTTTTATTTGTGTTAAAAAATTTTAAACCATTAAACAAAAACATTTGTAAATGAGCACAAAATGTTAAAGTAATTTTGTAGTTTGAAACACAGTTTAGCACTAACCTTGAGTAACCATAAAGCCAA
>NW_011888800.1:13224910-13227189 GCF_000151845.1 Pteropus vampyrus
GATGCAGGGCCACATTTCTGACCATCCAGGGCAGAGAAACTGTTACTGGAAAACTGGCCCTGAGATCGCACACTATTATTACCCAGGAGGCAAGTAACCTCTCCTCTCAACTTGTTCTTTCTGGTGGCTTCACATTTAGCCTTACAGTAGGTTTCTAAGTGATGAAACTGGAACCTAACCTGCTAATAATAAGGGTATTAAAAGCATAAAATGTCCCTCCAAAATGAAATATCATGTGCTCTACAGTAGGAGAGCATTAATAGCATCATAAAGGGACTGTCAATGGATAGTCAATATGTCCACTGCTGTTGTCAGAACTCTCCCCTTTGGCACAAGGCCAGAGGGTGAATTTAGATAATTGTTGGACCGGGCAGCCCATCAACAGACAGAAGCAATCACTCCACACCTGACAGAAATAACAGTGCTGCGTAAGTTGGGAATTGAAGTGTTGAGTGAGAGACAGCAGCAGTGCACTGGGCAACCGACAAACTCCCGGAGAGACAGATGTGGAACAGAGGACTCAGTCCCTCAGGATGATTTTCTTGCTTTTGGTATCCAACTACTAAAAAGTTTTGCTCTTCCTAACAATGGTCAATATCACTGATTCCTTTTAAGAAGAAATCCTTAGTTGTCATAAACTACCAATTCAAGAAAGGATATGTGTCTCACTTGTCATAGTTAAGCATTGTAAGTTCCATAACAAGAAAAGGGTTAGTCATTCTGAAAATTGGCCAATGATTTGGCAATATTCTTTTTTGGATTGTTATACTGTGACGGGATATGGCCTAACAATTGGCAAAAAGCAAATAAACACAATGTTGTTGGATTTGACTTTGGATACAAAATCTTCAGCGACTCAATTGTCAACATTTCTTTGGATAAGCTCCTACTCAACAATAATCTCTGGTAGTAGCTAGCAAATATACATATCACTTCTAAATATGGAGATGGTAAGCTTGCTTATGCTCCAAGCAGTTCTTAACAAATTGTCTAAAAGAACAATAATTCATATTGTTAAAATAAAAAATAAGAAAACCAGGACTATCCCATCTTTAAAAAATAGATAATGAGGAACATATCTATGGAGTTGAACCAAAATCCTAGAATTATTGACAAAATGGAGTCCTGCAGAAGTGATGACCTGCATTTCCTTAAGTAAGTTGTCAAGGCTTTAAATTATGGAAGATGAATAAATTGCTGTGGAGTAGATTAGAAAATTTTAGCTATTCTTTGAAAAGTCTAATATTAAAGATTTTTTTTTTCATTTTATAATCTTCCTCTTTTGGGGGAGGGGGCGCTAATACAAATGCCTGGCTACTTATAAGGTGCTAATAACTTAATTTATTTCCACAGAGCAATAAATTTATTTATTTTTTAAATCCTCACCTGAACTCTTATTTTCATTTTTGTATCTACCCAGAGCATCTGAGCATATATTTTCATTTGTGACTCAGCTGTACTACAACTCTTCAGTCTATAGTTTTAGAGCAATCAGAGACCCAAGTAAACTGGAGAGAATGCAAGAAGCCAGCTTTTAGATATGTAGAAGGATTTCCTTTTCTAGATTTTTTTTTTCTCAGCCTCGACTCAATATTGTAACCAGCTGGGGAACTTTAAGAAAATACTGATACCAGGTCTCACTCACAAAGATTCTCATTAAATTGATTTGGAGTGTGTCCTAGGCATCAAGAATTTTAAAAGGTCCCTAGATAATTCTGACATGTCACCCAAGCTGAGAACCACTGGATTAAGAAGATCACATTAGATTACTGGGGAAACCCCAGCTCAATTAAATCGGAATCTCTAGAAGGCGGGGAGGACCCAGGCACCAGTGTTTGTTAAAGCTCGCTAGTGAGTTTACTATGCAGGAAAGGTCGAAAACCACTAATTAATGGGACTAACGGTTCTAATTCAGCCCGAATCTTCTCAGGTGTCCCAGGAATGTTTTGGAACCCTCTGAGGGCTCCAGACTTAACATATCCTTCAAGATTTTGAAATGGAATTATCAGGAACGAATCTCTGAATTATCCATTGAGGAAGCTCTGGGTCCATTTGACCTCTCTGACAAATCTGTGGTTTCGACATTTGGTGAACTGGCCTGGAAATGCATGTGATGACAGCTCTGAAACTGCTGTATAAGAAGGCTTCTTTGGTGAGTGAGTTCATTGCAGGGAAAAACAGGTCCTGTGCCAGAGTCTCAGAACGACAGACAGGTCTGAATCTCTTCTGACACTTTCAAGTGGTGCTGCAGCAAGGGACCTAGATTATGGGGTAGGCAT
>NW_011888800.1:13227239-13235966 GCF_000151845.1 Pteropus vampyrus
ACTCAATATTGTAACCAGCTGGGGAACTTTAAGAAAATACTGATACCAGGTCTCACTCACAAAGATTCTCATTAAATTGATTTGGAGTGTGTCCTAGGCATCAAGAATTTTAAAAGGTCCCTAGATAATTCTGACATGTCACCCAAGCTGAGAACCACTGGATTAAGAAGATCACATTAGATTACTGGGGAAACCCCAGCTCAATTAAATCGGAATCTCTAGAAGGCGGGGAGGACCCAGGCACCAGTGTTTGTTAAAGCTCGCTAGTGAGTTTACTATGCAGGAAAGGTCGAAAACCACTAATTAATGGGACTAATGGTTCTAATTCAGCCCGAATCTTCTCAGGTGTCCCAGGAATGTTTTGGAACCCTCTGAGGGCTCCAGACTTAACATATCCTTCAAGATTTTGAAATGGAATTATCAGGAACGAATCTCTGAATTATCCATTGAGGAAGCTCTGGGTCCATTTGACCTCTCTGACAAATCTGTGGTTTCGACATTTGGTGAACTGGCCTGGAAATGCATGTGATGACAGCTCTGAAACTGCTGTATAAGAAGGCTTCTTTGGTGAGTGAGTTCATTGCAGGGAAAAACAGGTCCTGTGCCAGAGTCTCAGAACGACAGACAGGTCTGAATCTCTTCTGACACTTTCAAGTGGTGCTGCAGCAAGGGACCTAGATTATGGGGTAGGCATTAGTGTCAGCTTATTTGAAACTCAAATGAGCCAGTTATGACTATGAACCCAGATGCCCTCAACTCCTATGGCCACCCCATAGAATTCAAAGGCAGTGATTGAGAGAGACAATCTCCTGTCTAGAAAACCCAAGGGATAAGAGAGTCTACCCAGATTAGTGAGAAGCACATGAAGCTAGAGGTTTATTCTCTTTAAGTTTGGGATTAAGGCAAAGCTTTCTTTTTCTTCTAAGGATCCTAACTTTCTTCCTCTGTATCAAGTAATTTTGGGTGGCACAGTAACTTCTTTTACATCACTACTGAAATATAAGATTTTTTTTACATTTTAATTTCACACATGGCACATGGAAGAAAAGACAGAAATCGTGTATATTTAAGTAATAAGGAGAAAAAACTCACTAAATGAATGGGGCTTCCACATGAATTCTTTCCTCTTCTAAATCTCATCTAATCTTTCTTTTTTTTTTTAAAGCCACTTTATTGAGATATGATTGACATACAAAAAGCTGTATTTATTTAATGTATACAACTTGATGAATTTAGAGATATATACCTGTGAAAGCATCACCAATTTATGCTATGAATGTATCCATCCCTTCCAAAAGTTTCTTCCTGCCTTTTTTATTTATAATAACTATTATTATTTTTGTGATAAGAACACAACATAAAATTTATCCTCTTAGCAAATATTTATGTGTACAGTACAATATCGTAAGCTATAGGCACTACAATGTACAATAGATCTCTTGGACTAATTCACGTTGCATAACTGAAACTTGGTACCCTTTGACTAATGCCTCCCTGTTTCCTCCTCCCTCCAACCACTAGCAACCACCATTGTACTCTCTGCTTCTATGAATTTGACTAGTTCAGATTTCTCCTATAAGTGATATCAACATAGTACTTGTCTTTCTGTGTCAGGCTTATTTCACTTCACATAATGTCCTAGTTCATGTCCAATCTTTCTACACGCAAAATAGTTTGAAAAATGAAGATCCTCTGCCTTTCACATGGTTCTGAAAGTCATTAAAGAGTCACTGAACATTATATCTGTACCTGACATAGGTAGAGAAGCCACACTGAATTCACTAACAAAGAAAACATCATTCAAGTTTTTTAGCTAGTCTTGAGTGGGTTTGCGTAGTAATATAGAAAAGACAAAGGGATTGGAGTAGGGAAGGAAAGGAGAATTATCCAACAGCCATGTAGAGGTAAAACTTGCCTTTTAGGCAGACATCATTCTCAGAAGGAAAAGTTTGATATATATTGGGCAGAACAGGCTCTAGAGAGTCTCCAGTTGTTCCTTCCGTCCAGTTCCCTGAAGAAGAATGTAATGTGGACATGGACACAAGTACTTTGATAGAGCTATTAGCTAATGTCTTGCTAAGAATAAATAGGGAGAAAATATCTGTCTGTAAGCAGGAGAGAAAAAGGCGAGAGAGAATAGGCAAAAAGCACTTTCTATAAAAAGTAATGAATTTTGCACTTGAAGTTTAGAGTGAATTTAGATACAAACTTTTTTGATGCACTTAAAAAATAAAAAGATAATGGAATCTACGGCCATGCCACCCTGAACGTGCCTGATCTCGTCTGATCTCGGAAGCTAAGCAGGGTTGGGCCTGGTTGGTGCTTGGATGGGAGACCACTTAGGAATACCAGGTGCTGTAGGCGTTAAAAATAAATAAATAAATAATAAAGATAATGGAATGCAATAGATTGGTAACATAATAGTGTGAGGATTTCTGAGATCAAAACAAAAACAAAATAGTGTACAGAAGGTTTGAAATGACAGTAAGATTATTGCAGATGTTACTCAAATAGGAGGTTTGAAACTACTAGTTAAAATTGTGCCTAAAACTGTAATAGCCTTTGCTTATTTATCAGAGCAATTCTGAAACTGAGTTTATTTTTGTGATTTAAGACAAGAGAAATGAAGAATATTTCAACATCCTTAAATACCATATTTATCATGTTCCGTTAAAAGCTATTATAATACTTTAGGTGTAATTGTAGATAATGTTGAGAAAATGATTTGAGATTAAATTCAGAATCAAATAAGCCTCAGAATTTTTTTTAAGGCAGCAATTCAGAACTTTGTTTCTTAGAACCCTAGGGTCCCTCAAGATATCGATAGTCTTTCCTACAGCACGGGTTCTGTGGCTAACTGATTGGGAAATATTAGGTTAAATAAAGTTAAACAAGTTTTTCACTGAAGAAATTCTCTAAACTTATACTAACTAATATGAATTGCGAAACTCTAGGAGAAGATTGTGTATGGTTTCCCAAACTTATTTGACAACAGAGCGCACACAACCCCTCACCTTCCCCAGTCTCACCCTGATTTGGTAAAACATTTAAATTTTATTAACTTGTAATTTGAGAACTATTGGATCTATCTATTGTGTAGTGAAGAACTAAATGAAGCTTCCACTTGGTTGTTTGTTCCAAATAAAAAGGCTATAAAATTGATCTGAACCAATATTTTAAAAATGACCTTGATCCAAACATTTGGGCCAAAGTCAGGAGTCTGCATATGATTTTGGAGTAGACTATTAGGGTAGTATTTTGAGTATGAGTGCTGGGCTGAAATCCAGAGATTTGCAGTGAGATTTAAGCCTAGTTTCAAGCTCTTTCTGAGTTCTGAGCAACTTTATAGAATCATTCTAATTTGAAATGATGCCCAATAACTATTATTTGGGCAACCTAGAAACTGACCAAAAACATTTCCCATGCAATAACCTAAATGCGTTTTAGAATTTCAACATGATTGAAAAATTCTTATGTACTTGAAAACAATAAACTTTGCTTGACCAAAAGTTGAAATTACTTCAATTATATCAATAAAAAACGAGTTTCATTTACTGTCCCAAAACTATTTAGAAATATGAAATTTAGCATAAACCGAAGGGAGAACTGCAAATTTCATGAATTAACCTGAATATATTTTGAAGAAGTTACTTACTTGAGATTTCAAACAGAATTGCCTTTCTAGCCACACTCAACACACTTGACTTGTCTTACGGTTTTTTCCATTTGGAAATGCCACTACGATGTCTGTTTTGGAAATACAAGCATCATGTCTTACTCTTCCCTCCATTCCCTAAAGTGAGAGGAAGCAGCACTTAGCCTAATGCAAGAGGTGGAAGAAGGGAGACTGATTGGCAATCACGCAATATATTTCTCCCTTAAGTGTTACCCATCTAATTTAATTATAGGTAAGTAATAGATTACTAAATTATCATGAAAATTTAAGGTGGATAAGAATTAAAATACTTGCTGAAATAAAAGAATAAAAGAGAAGTACATCTCATATTCTCTATAATTAAACAAAAAGTCTCGGCCTCTAGAACCCATCTGACGTAATGTTTTCTACGTTATTTCAGGAGACTAGTGGATAAGTTTTATTGTAGAAGCCAATGATCTAACAGGTACAGGTACCCCTGGTGATACTGGAAGGGTGATTGGCAGGGCACGGTGAAGATAAATCTTGGGAAGGGCCCTTCTCCGCACTCATTCTTGTTCTTATCTGTCAACTAATCCCTGTATATCAAAAACTATGTGCAGAAAAAATTCATAGTTGATATTGGCTTAAGGAATATCTGTATTCAAAAGAGACAGAGAAGAAAAGTTCAAGAATTAAATGAACTATACTAGTAAAAAAAAAAGCAGTGGGCTGATAAATTTGGGTAGGGATTTACCTACTTATTAGCAGCACATATAAGATTGACTCTGGACTTGGTGACCAGTGCTGACAGGGGGAGAGGACATGTGTATAGGGAGAGAGCTGAGAAGAAGTGAAAACTTGGTGAATACACTCTCAATTTGTTCTAGTGCTAGTGGCCTGATCCTCGGATACTCTTTTGGTGTCTTATGGTGTCTCCAACTGTACTTCTGACCACAGTTCTGGTTAGTCTGGTTCATACTGAGGCAGTATTCATAGGGAGTTCACTTGCAGGCAGTGGACGGTTTCCTCTCTGTTTGTTCGAATAATGAAGATATCATACAAAACTGAAAAGTTGGTGACTTCTTTTTCAGTCTTTTATTAATTCAATAGTCTTTGATACTTTCCTATGCCGGACAGAGGCTACAGCAGTAAGTAGTAAATAGGAAAATAAGTAACTAGTAAGTCCACAGTCCATGTTTTTAGACAAATAACGATTTACTTGGGAGTGGAGGGTAAACTACCAGTCAGAGGAGGAAAGTTTAGAGCTCATTAGGGGGTTACCTAACTCAGCTTGAGGAGGAGGGCATGGAAACTTTTCTGGGAGAAAAATGACTTGAAGGATAAGCAGAATGAAAGAGAGAGAACAAATGTATTACCTGCAGAGGAAATACTTTTTGTAGATGATTTGTAGTAAGACATATTAAAAGATTGGGAAGTGGAAGGTGATTTAATATCTTTCTAGGTATCAATGTTAAGCTCACAAAGGTAAACCTTTCTTTTCTATTACAAACATGAGAAAAACATTTGATCTTTATTAATTTTCAGACTTTGATTTGTTTGCTAAAAATGGCTATTTCTTTTAAAGGGTACCTTTTTTGAGGGCATTATTTAAATTGGAATAATAAATTAAATATAAATTAAATTGAAATAATATTGCTTTTCTGGATAACTGCATTTTTTTTAACTCCTTTTCAATCTTTGATCATAATTGTAATCTGCTTACGTCAACTGTTCACAAATAATCATTATAAAAGCTACATTATCCTTATGGAGGATTTCCTCCAAACTCTGCAATAGTTTCTAAAAAATGAGACAACAGTATTGAGGCATATGTTTAGCCTTTAAGGACAAAATATGGAGGTTGTCTGTCTGCTACATTCTTTAAGATAAGACAAGTTTTACTACCATTAAAATTAGGTCATCTGTTTCTGCTATTTAACCAGGACACTCAATTGTCAAGCAACTGGCATAGTTTTACTCCCTCTAAATCATGAAGTAGGCAATAAGGTCAGGTTCCCTCTTAGATCAATCCTTTGAGGTGTTTCTGTTTCTGAGAAATTGTGCTCAACTTTCTTCCTGTACAATAATGCATTATAAAATAATGTTGGCCGTTTAGTAGAAGTATAAAGGTGCTGTAGACTGAAAAAATTTTGACTAAATTTGGTCTTCAAATTTTCTAACTGGCTTGAAGTTGATCAGGTATTGAATAATAATTCATCCCCAAAGACAAACGTAAATCTATATATCATGGCGGACAAGTTGTACTTGAACCTAAAATTTATGTTTTCAAGTACTATTTAATAGTTTATCAGGTATTCGCATTAATGTTACTATTACAATTGCTGCACTATGTTTAAATACATTTTGTTATTGTCATAAATCTTTTAATTTAGTCTATGTAACATGGCACAATGTATAACTGGAAACATTTTTATTGAGTGACTAAATATAAGCAGATAAGTAAGTAGATGTCAATTCTTTGAAAATACATATGCCAATACTGAAATTGGTGCAGTTGGACACTTCATTCCATTCTAATTAATTCTCAAAATAATTCGCTCTAAGTTTGCAATCACTCTATTAGTCTATGCCACAGAAGGAAAGAAAAGATCCTCAGGAAACTGGCCAGCTTGGTAAGTTTGCTAGTGTACATTTTCTACTTTTAAAATTATACATAGGCCTGTTTTGCCTCTTATTTAGGTGTTGTTCATTTTAATTAAGAAAGACTGGTGTTCAAAATTAGCTGAAGATTGAAATGATCATGTCAAAAATCTCTGAAATAATTGTTTCCTGGAAATATTTGGGTGGTCAGTTAACTTACAAAGAGTAGGTATTGAAAGGTAGGCCTGATGAGTTTACTCTGCGATTAACATGGTTATAATTAAAGAGCATGTTTGGAATATTGCTTTAAACTTTCTAGTGTCCTTAGGGCCAATGCAAGTTACTAAGAGATTTTAAAGGAGAAGAAGTGAGGCATTTTTAAGTAACATTGTTTTCCCACAATGAAAACACATTGAATATTATTTTAAGATAACAAGAAAAATTACTACAAGAGATAAATGTACTGAGTGGTTACTGTGTGCCTGGCACAGTAAACACTTTATATATATATTATCTTATTTGATCTTCATAGAACACTTAATGAGGTTGGCAGAGTTAAGCTCATTTTGCAGATGGGGCAAGTTTAACTCACAGAGTTAAATAACTTGCTCTGGATTTCAAAGCTAGTAACTGTCGGAGTTTGGATGTGAACTCAAGAGGGACTTACTCCAAAGTATCATTTTAGTTATCACATATGTATCAGTATACGGTCTTGGGTATTATTAAAATATCACATATTAACTTGTACCATGCAGTGGGATAATTTAAATATGAAGGACTATAAACAGCTGAAATGTTCTTCTCTGTAATATTAACTAATGAGTACTTCGCATTATCTTATTATTAAATAAAAACTTTACTCCGACTTTCCTTGTACACATCTCCATCTGTCTTTCCCTGAGATGGCGTAGAAACCTTTAGTTTATTTTGCTTACAAATTGCTGAAGAGCTGTAAGCAAAATAAACTTGCAAAATGCTGCAAAATTAATTTGGTTGTATTTTAAACAAATTTCTGATATTTATTAAAAATATTTATACGTCCGTTCATTAGTAAGTGTCCTCAATTAATATAGAATATATACATACATACAATTTTAGAGAATAAGTCAGTCAGTTTTATGAGTACAGCCAGATAGTTTCCTTCCCTAAAGACCACAAAATCCAAATAGAACAAACACAAAAACAAATAAAAGAAACAGTAGAGAGTTTGTTCTAATAAGTACTTCTGAAGGATAAGTTAAAAAAATAGTTACTGGCAAATTGGTTCTTTCTTCTGTTCAGAATTACTATGTTCTCAATTTATCTCTAATCCTCTTTGCCCAATTAAAATAAAGAGGCAAAAGAAAGAAAAAAAATGATAATTTAGTAAAAAGACAGTATAGCTGGAATTCTATTTTTTTAAGGAATTTGTGTGTGTGCGATTTTCAGTAAATCATATCTCTCTTAATGTTTTTCAGAAAACTAGGCATATGTATTCTTTACAGCCTGTTTGACTTCAGGTTATTTCAATATTTTAATATCTTATAATGTTTATATTCTGAAAATTGCACTGTGTCTTTCCAGCAACTAGAATACTATTTATTGCAATAATGATTGAGCATATCTTGTGTACTATGCACTGTGGATACATAGTTAAATATGGTAAAAACTCAGTATTTGAAAAATTTCAGCCAACTTGGCAGACCAGTACCAAAGACTCAATTTTAATAGAATGTAGTATGTTATGAGATATGTTCAGGAAGTTAGGGGGCCATCGTGAAGGGCAGGTCTCAGAACCAGGGTGAGACTGAGCAAAAGACCCTTAAAGGACGTTATATTTGAACTACATCTTGAAGAGCTAGTGGAAGTGAGCCAGTCTAAGAATGGAGTAGGGAATGGGGATAGGAGTCTGAAGAAAGGGTATTTCTTCCTGGAAAATAGTACAAGCAGAAAAACTGAGTCGTGTATCAGTAGGTATGAATGAGAATTAGTGTTTCAGGAGTACCAATTTCAAGGTAAGGGTTAGGGAGAGATGAGACTGCAGTGAAGTTTCATTTCTTAAACAGTTGTTTTCCACTTTAGGGAACATGTACTTTATTCCATAGGTAATAAGGACCTATTGAAAAAGGATGCAGAAGCAGTAACTAATAAAAAAATAGTTACTTATATTATTTACAAAAATGACCTGATGGTTAACATCTGGTACTAATCAAACACTTATTTTATTTAAAACATCAAGCACTTTCCTTACCAAAGTGTTCTTTTTTTTTTTTTTAACTAGAACTACCCACAAGTAGAAAAATTAGCTCGTGTTAATTAATATCTATTACTTTGCTCTACCCACTCTTTGCTATAGGGGTTTATGAAATGAACTAGATTGTCAATTAGAGAAGAGAAAAGGCAGAAACAGTGGGCTTAATTCATGATTTATCAGTCTTAGTTTAACATAACAATAGTGTTTTTTTAGTATAAACATTAATACATATTATTTACCACTTGGGAGTAGATTA
>NW_011888800.1:13236741-13244779 GCF_000151845.1 Pteropus vampyrus
TAAAGGCTGCCCACCACATATGGCTTAATCAAAGTACACATAAAAATTAAGTTAAAGAGACAATAGAGAAGGAGCAGAGCCATAACTCTGTGAAAATAGCCTGAGGAATAGAGAGCTCTCACAGAAGCTGTAAATTTGGTTTAAGTTCCCCTCAGGAGGCATGAAGCTCTCCTCTCTTACTATAAACATTGAGAGGAAAACTTCTAGTGAGCTCTAAAATCCACTTTGTAGCATTGAGAAAGCAATTAGATTATTTGCTTGAAAGCACACTAATGGTTGTATGAAACAAAGCCAACTCCATTCTGGAGTTATGGGGCTAGAAGGAACCTCTGAGATCATCTGGTTCAGAAATCTTGACATGGAGAGTTTGCATTTGGCCTTCAGGGATATTGGTAAGGAAAAATTGTACAAAAAAATATTAGAGACTGGATTCACAGCTGTCATCAAATTTTCAAAAGTATCTATATTTCTAAAAACAAAAAGTATAAGAACCACCGATTTAGTCATCGTGCTCATCTTATTGATGAGAGACCTGAGACACAAAGAAGATAACTTTTCAAAATCATGTCATGAATTAGTGGCAGTGTTCTTTGGACTAAAATTGAAGTCTTTTTTGTTTTCAGTTCAGTATTATTTTAGTTACATCCACTGTGTGTGCAACATGCATTGTTACTGTGGTTTGTGAAAGCAAAAGCTTAGCCAATTTTCCTCTATTTTTACATTCTTATTACTAGGATCATTTTCCCTTTCGTCTTCCCATCAAAAGTTAAAAAGTGGGTATGTTTTTTATACATAAAAGAATCATCAGAAATGGGGAGATGTTGCTCCAAAGTGCTAATAATATAAAAAACCTAGTGTTTATATATTTAAAAAAAGAGATCAGCAAATAGATTATAGTGGGTTATCTATAATTTAAATCCAAATACTGATCCCATATTCCTTCACTTGACAAATATTTTTAAGCACGTGAAACATGCCAGGAACTGTGCTAGTTGTCGGGGATATAATACAGTAGGGCTCAAGATAGAAACTATTTCTGCTCTCACAGTTTCTAGCAGTCCTTCCTTCTCTGCCATTTCCAATCTCTTTTTCCTAACAAACTTGTTGAGTGGTGTAGGCAGAACATAATCGGTGGATGGCAAAAACTGAGTAGAGATACAGATGTCATGTAGAAGCCAAAACAGGGCATCATTTTAAAAAGAAAAAAAAAAATGGTGGGATATTTGAATTGTTTGATATAAATAGCAATAACTTATAACTGAGTTTTTTCCTCCTATATTGAATGCTTAAATAACTATATTAGTTGGTTAAGTAATTATAAAGGACTTTGAAAAAGGTAATTAGTGAGTAACTACTTTATGTAAAGCACTAATCTAATAGTTGAGGTGGGAGGTGAGGGGTAAAAAAAGAGGAAGTGGTGAGAAGGGAGTTGAGGAAGAGTTGATATAACAAATGTAAAGAATAATAACACTTTAAACTCTTGGTCCTAAAGTCTAGGAGAATACAATAATGTAATGTAGATTTCCCCCCATCTACATTATAATTTTACATAAATTAATAAAATTTTCACTTACTGAAATAAAGATATTATTTTCAGTTTTGATTTTCTTATACTTAAAACTATGGTATATTTCTAAATAACACTGTTTTGTTAATTTATCTTATTTACTATTTTAAAAATAAAGATGAAGTCAGTAGTATATTACAGTTGGGAGTAGGCTGACAGGAATTTCATTGGAGAAGAATTCAGATAAAAATGGGAACACTTTTAAAGTTAAGAGCCACTAATCATGGAAAATTTTAACTAAATGTCACATAGAGTTAAAAGGCAATTTAATCTAGTTCATTATGATTTAAATTAAGAATGCATTTCAATTCTATATTTATGGAGCACCTTTAATGTACAAGATGACATTGTGTAATAAAGGCTATGAAGATAAATAATATACTTTTGCCTTTAATGTGCTTCTTTAGGAAATTGGTAAGCTCTGAAAATTACTGTTTCATATGAACAAAGGAGAGATCAAGAGAATGAAAGTAAATACTTTTGGGTGTACCTAAAGAGGTGAAGGGAACAGAGTAGAATAATTGGGGAAGGAAAATATCCTAGGAAATGTGCATTTGAACAAAAGAGGGACTGGTTGGAGGATTTTGATAATGGGTGAAGAGCTTTTTAAGCAGAGAAAAAACATGGATACAATAGGGCAACTGTGAAGAACGGTCAGTCCTGTCCTGGCTAGAGGGAAAATATATGCAAAGAGAGTAGCAACACAGAACAAGTAAACAGATGACATGCTTCAAAACATTTTAACTTCATATTGTGAAAAGAGAAGATAGAAGAGGAAAAAGAGGGTGAAAAGTGGGAGACAATGGAAGGATGTGAGGAAGTAAATAAAGACAAAAAGCAGGGGAAGAAGAAAGGAAAATGAACACATGAAGAGGAGGAAAAGGAATACACAGATACATCAAGAAAGTCGGAGAGATGAAAGGCAGAGAGATGCTCTGGAAGCTCTGAAGTCCACAGAGATTTAGAACAGGTGTAACCAGAGTACACATCAGAGTTAGGGGGTGTGGGAAATTCATCTTCCTGAACAAACGGAATATGATCTGACTAATATTACCCTAGTCACTGAATAAAATCGTACTGAAGGTCAGATATGCAAGCCTGTGATTTCCTATTCTGATGTAAGCCTTTCATCCTTGTAATAATTTATGGAGAATATCCACCAGGGCCATGGTAAATAATTGTAAATAATCTTGCACTGTATTGTTATTTCTTTTGACAAGTGTAAGAACTCGAGAATATTAACTAAGAAACTCCTTTTGTACATGGCTGTCAAAATACAACCTGATTACTTTGAACTTTGGTTAGAAAATAAATACATTTTGAACTTCTGTAAGGTTAAGAATTAAGCCAAGGTCACAGAGCTAGTGGTAGAGACAGGATTGAAACCTAGGTTTCTAGATATCCGGAGGTGAGGTTTGTTTTTTGTTAAAAAACAAAAAAGCAAACTACTGAATGGAAGAAGATATTTGCAACTAATATATTCAATAAGGGATTAATATCTAAAATATATAAAGAACTCATAGAACTTAACACCAAAAAAAAAAAAACCAAAAAAACAATTCCTTGAGAACATGAATAGATATTTTCTCCAATGAGCACATACAGATGGCCAACACATGAAAAAATACTCAATGTCATTAATCATCAGGGAAATGCAAATTAAAACCACAAGGAGATATCACCTCACACCTGTCAGAATAGCTTTCATCGATAAATCAACAAACAAGTGTTGGAGAGGATGTGGAGAAAAGAGAAGCTTGCGCACTATTGGTGGGCTTGTAAATTGGTGCAGCCACTATGAAAAACAGTTTGGAGGTTCCTCAAAAAAATAAAAATAGAACTACTTTATGACACAGCAATTCCACTTCTGGGTATTTATCTGAAGAAAACCAAAACAATAATTTGAAAAGGTGTATGCACCTCTATATTCAATGCAACATTATTTACAATAGCCAAGATATGGAAGCAACCTAAGTCCATTGACAGATGATTGGATAACGAAGATGTGGTACATATATATAATGTAATATTACTCAGCCATAAAAAAAATGAAATCTTGCCATTTGTGATAACATGGATGGACCTATAGGGTATTGTGCTAAGAGAAATAAATCAGAGAAAGAAAAAATGCCATACAATTTTACTTATATATGGAATCAAAAAAAACAAAACAGAAACAGACTCATTGATATAGGAAACAAATTGTTGCTCACCAGATGGGAGGGGGTTAGAGGGATGGTGGAAAAAAGTGAAAGAGATTAAGAAATATAAATCGCCAGTTATAAAAATAGTCACAGGGATGTAAAGTTAAGCATAGGGACTACAGCCAATAATATTATAATAACAATGTGTGGTGCCAGACAAGTACGAGATTTATTGTGGTGACAACTTCGCAAGGTATACAAATGTCTAATCACTATGTTGTACACCTGAAAGCAATAAAATATAGTATGTCAACTGTAATTGAAAAATAAATTTTTAAAAAAGGTCAAAACAAAATTATGGCAACTAGCAAAGAAACCATGCTAAAACAAGAGTTTCTCAATTTTCGTGTGAACAAATTTTGTTTTGGAGTCTCACATTCAAAAGTTCTTTGAAAGACAATTTTATTCATTGTAGTAATTAGTATTTATAAGTAATAGAGAAATTTCTTTGGGATATTCTAAGATTAAAATCTAAGAATAAAGCACTTCTCAAGAAATCATATCCTTCTATATTTTTTAATTTGAGCTCTACGTTTGACATTTGTCTGTAGGAAGAGTCATTCACGTTTTTTAAAAAAACTTTAATATAGTAAGACATATAATCAGATTCAGCTACAGATATAAAAATATATGCAGTTTTAGACTCCTTGTAGTTTTAACATAAGAAAAAAAGAAAACGTGCTGAGTATGCGAATGTAAGAAATTAATGCCTATTATTAAATAAACACCCCCCCACCAAATCATAGTATGATCCATAAGTAAAATACTGTCCAGTAGAAAATATTACCCAAATCTAGAGAACAAATTGAAACAAGTAACATCTATTTTTCTGGAGTGCATTCAAACAAAATATATGATATGGTATTATAGAAGATAATTTCTCTTCAGACATCCAAGATTCTACATTTTATTATGTTCATATTATCATCAAAAATGGTTTCCTTATAAATTTAAAGGTATTATTATATGAAAATTGTTATAAAATTAAAACAAAGGCAATAGTAAGAGGCCCATTCTGTCTCAGACAATTTCTCAGCCTTCTGAGGAGACCGAGTGGCCCTTGCTATGTCAAGATTAGATCAGCATTTCAGAATCCCCTGATCGGCTTTAATGACCTAGCACAGGTTAGTACTGCATTTACTGAAAATGAATTTACAGTAAATTCTACATTTACTGAACTCTTTCTTGACTGCTATCTTTGTTTTGTACTTGGAGCACTTGTTGCTTAACCAATACTTAGAAATAGCGATCTAATTTCTACCTCTGACTTAAAGCTAAGAAATTTTAGCCAGTTCTTTCAAATATACCAGCCATTGGACCTTAGTGACTTATTTACACTGAAATATTATAATCAGATTTATATGTTTCTTTGAAATTAATTTTTTAAAAATAGGATTTAGTACATGGTTAACATTATCATGTTTTGTGTTATATATATAAAAGTTAATGGAAAATACGTATATTTTTAGCTGTAATAAAGTAAACCTTGGAAGCAAATGCATTGGTGTACTGTTTGTTATGTTTAAAATAAATGGTCATCAATGATATGTTTGCTTGGAGTGGATTTTTGGTAATGGTGATAAGTTAAAGCCAATTGATAGATTTCCAAACCAATCACATTCATTTTTGAGGAAGCTATTTTTGGTTAAATTGCAGTCTGTCCAGGGAAAATTATTAATGCATAAGAAAATGTTTATGTGGAATAACTTTATCTTCATTATAATTGACTCCAAACTAATTCATCTAACGTATCACCAACATGATGGAGAAAATGTAAAATGAAAGATCTCAGAACTGGAATAAATTGATGAAATAAGCAGCTGGCTTGCCTTTCATACAGATTAATATCTAAGGCAGAAGAAGAACACTCAAGCTCTTGTTCTTTAGGGATCTAGTTTTAGCTCCTGCAACCAGAGAAGAGTTCCCTACTCGCAGGCTGCTCTAGCTACCCTATTGATTTAAATGTTTTTAAATATTTTAATACCAAAGGGAAGATAAAGAACTGTAACCAATAACTAACAAACTATCTGAAGTTCAAAGGGTAGAAATATGAAGCAACGGATTATGCTCCTGTTTACAGCTGTGGTGTTCGAGGGCCAGATGAATGGAGGTTAACTCAGGAACTCTCTCATAAATTACTAAACCTTTTTCTTCACCTTCTCTCTGGCATCTCACTATTGCTGTTTTCCAACTCTTCTATTTCTCCCCATGTCTCTTTCCTCTTCTTCCTATTTCCTTCTCCTACTTCCTTTATTCTCCCTCCTCTTTCTCTCACCTTTGTTCCAGTCCAACTCTATTAGCAACTTTTCTACATTTCTTTACTTTAACTAGACCCAATATAGAACTAAAACACACACTAAATATTTATTAAAGTAATTGAGCAAATTCCCTGAACTTGAATATGAAAAAGCAATTTAAAAAGAATAATTTACATTTATTTCATTAAAAAACATACTCATAATTATAACTTTATTAAAATGCACAGGAAAATGATTGAAAATAAATAGATTATAACAGTGGTATGTTCAGGTGATTCTCTATTTTTTAGCTTTCCAAATATTCTTTGATGAGTATATATGTTTTTTCGAAACATAAATATTTATGTATATATTTACATGAATACATTTAATTATAATAAACTGTGTTGCTTTTTACACATGTATAAAAATAAGTCATTTTACATTTTCAGTCACACTCTGATAGGACAAGAAAGGCTCTTCCAACCACTGGTAGTTTTAGAAATCTAAGACATATAACTGTCAGACCTTTTTTGAAGCCCTCCAAGAATGGAATCACTTGTAGTCTATTCCAGTATTATATCATCCTAACAGTTGGAACTCGTTTTCATGTTTAGGGAAATCACCCCTGCTTTAATTTAAGCCCTTTTCATCATGTTTCTCTTTATCTGCATATGAATAATGGATTGACGTGACTAATGAAATACTTTTACATACTTACAGAAGTAATACATCTCTTTTCTGTCTACACTCATCTCTTGATGATTTAATCTAGTCTCATGGCTAATGACCACCAAATTTATTGTCTTTAGCTTAGATCTCTCCCCTAAACTCCAGACTCATAAATTCATCTCTACCTGGATGGCTATTAGGCATCTCAAGCTTAACATGTCCCAAACAGAACTTGGGATTTCCACCCCCAACGCTTCTTGAAAATGGTAATGACAATGCCAGTCTTCCTGGTAACTGGGCACTGAACTCTGGAATCATCCTTGACTTATCTCTTTTACATCCTACACTCAATCTGTTAATAAATTCTATTGCCTATTGTCTCATCTCCAAAATACATTTCCACCTGACCACTGCTTGCCACCTCCATTGCTGCCACTTGAGTCCAAGTACTATCATCCATTGCCTAGAATACTGCAGTACCCATCTTACCTGGTTTCCCTGCTTCTACCCTTGCACTCTGAAGTCTACCTACTCTTAATACAGAATCAGAGAGAGTCTTTCAAAATATAAATCAGATCATGTCACTTTCTGCTCAGACCTCTCCAATGTCTTCCCGACTTAGAGTAAAATCTAAGATCTTCACAATGACCCCTCACTGTCAACTCAGATCTGTACCCCTCACTGTCAACTCTCAATATTATTATCATGCTGCTCCATTCACTGTGGCCTTCTTGCTGCTCCCAGGACAAAGTCAGAAAAGCTCTTGAATCATTTATACTATCTGTTTCAATGCCTGAAATATTTGCTTCCAATGATATTTGGGTGGCTCACTCCCTCACTTATTCCTAGTCTTTACTAAAACATCACCTTTTCACTGAGACTATCCCTGTCCCCTCTCCCCAACACTTATACGTTCTATCTTTTCTTCCTTTATATTTCCTCTTAGCATATATCACTCTTTAACATACTATGTTTATACTATTTTTATTTATCTTGTATGTAAACTGTTTCCCTGACTAGAAGAAGGTGTTTTGTTCCCTGTTATATATCCAGTACCTAGAATAGTGCCCAGAACATAGTAGGTGCTCAATAAATATTTGTTGAGGGACTGAATGAATTTCATAAATATTTATTGACTACTTATTGTTAGGCACTGGGCTATAAAGAGAACAAAGAAAATGTTACTCCTCTTTGACTGCTTAAGAGAGGAAAATAACGAAATAAATATAAATGCAGAAATAAGTTGGGGAAAATCTAATTGCAAGAAAAAGGGAATTATGAATAGATGAACTTAAAAATGCCTCAATATTAAGTTCAGTTTTAAAAGTCGTGCTTAGGTATATGCATGTGCCTGAATT
>NW_011888800.1:13246344-13276360 GCF_000151845.1 Pteropus vampyrus
CCCCACTTGGTTCTGGACTTTTTTAGGAAAGGTCCATTCCTATTCTCTTGTAGAAGCTAGGAGCACCATGTCGCATCTCCAGTACATGATTAGTGAATAATAATAATGCCTGACATTTATGGAACTCTCCTTTATGTAAGGCACAAAGCTAAGCAATTCACACATGACACCGAATCTTCAAAATAATCAAATGGAGCAGGCATTATTATTTTTCTTTTGCAAATGAAGAAATATAGGCTAAGAAGGGTTAGGTAACTTTGAATAGGCCTAATGTCTGAATAAATGACCTGAGTGAGGCTTCTAATATGCATAGAGTTAATGAGTTTAGGATGTAAGTTTTTAGGACATTTATTTTTGTGCTTTAATAAGGCTTTATGTGTATTTTCTGGTGAGGTGGTTTGGCAAGAGACTTCAAAATGAGGAATTTCTATAATTATTATTTTATACTAAAAGAAAACAGTGACCCTAATATGTAAAAATTACTTACTAGTGTGATGAGCAAAAATGACACTTGAAGTAGGAATCAGTAAGCCAGTGTTTTGGTTTCTGATCTGCCTGTGGTTTGTACTATAAACTTTGCAAGTCATCTAATTTTTCTCAGCCTTTATTCTTTATAGGAAGATTAAATCAGATGATCACTGGGATTTCTTTCAACTCTAAAAATTTTAGAGTTCCCATGACAATTTAAAATGTTGTTTTTTGAGGTTTTTTTTGGTTATTTATAACTGGGTTGGCTAATAGATATGGACTAGACTAAAGACTTGAATGATACTTCCAGTCTGCAGAGAACTATTTACTCTTTGTAGTACTATCTCAGACAGCATTACCAGTCCAAGCTTTTTTTGCTACTAAAAGTAATTTCCTTCTATACAGGTTCATATAGAGCTTCTAATACTTATTACTACTTATTTCTGTCATGTATAGAATATAACTGTAATGAAATCAATTCACCCATAATCTAAAATCAGACCATAAATAAATAAATGTTTTTTACTCCTATACCTATAAATTTTCTTATATAGGACAGTGATTTTAATCTATGGTATATTTCTATTTAAGCTTATCTTTTCTAGGCTGAACAATGTAAATTCTTTCAACCATTACCCTTAAATATGATTTCTTAACCTTTCATCATGCACAAGACCGCTATGGATGCCACCTAAAATGGAGTACCCAGAACACAATGCTCCAAATGGTGCAGGATGAGGCCAAGATCAGTAGGATGACCATTTCCTCCGCAACACTATACTTCTATTAAGGCAGTCAAGCTTGCCATTAAAACATTTTGAAGCAGATGTGCTATACTGCTGTCTCATCTCAAGCTTGTCTATTCAAAGTTACAGGTCTATTTCCAATTAATTGTTGCTAAGTCAGATCTCCTCTTGTGTACTTGTGCAATTTCTGTTTTGAACCTGTACTCATAGCACCTTGACATTACCTTTCTTAACTTTTATCTTGTTGGCTTCATCTCCACATTCTAGTCAAATATGAAAAAAGAAGTTACATGTGAAAGAGGTCAGATAGTTTTAGGGATTACTTAACTTTAGAGATATTGTCATCTTGTGAATTTCTAATATCATAATATCTGAATTGGGAAATAGGCTTTCCCAATTACATATGGAGGGAATACTCCACAGACTTATGAAAAAAGGACAGTGTCATGCTCAATCACAAACTAGACTATCACATTGCATATTCATAAAATGCAGTTGCACGGACCCATGGGGAGTGGATCAGCAATGCATGTGTCAAAGTTATGTAAGTCCACAGGATGGAGAAACAAAGGAAAAACATAAAGTTTTAGAACAAATGTGACTTCTTAGAGGGCAATTCACTATAAGGAAATTCACCATAATATAATTAGAATGTCAGAAGGTTAATTTAGTGTATATGTCAAGACTCAGAGCTGACGGGAGACATTAACTGAATAACTGATGAAGTGTGCTCTCCTTGTCATCTTTCAGCAGTTTTCTGTCATTATAGTCTATCTCTTTCCTCCAAATCCTGAAACTTTTATCGCGCTCCTACTGTGCTCCTTGTTTTGGGCCCTCTCTAACTCTGTTCTTATGGATTTGTTTCTTTCTCTTACTCTGATATTTCAAGACTTTCTTGAATGCCATTTTTTTTTCAGGGTCCTCCTCTTAGCCAACCATGCTAATAGAAATAAATTTTATAAACTGATGTTATAATAGTTAATAGCTCAATGTGTAAACTTTTCCAAGCATATTTGCCCTTCAGTTGTGTGCCCCTGCAGATATGATGTTTAAGGTACAACAATTAGTTTCCAATGGTATAATTTTAGGGATGCAGCAGGCAAGAGTGTGAATAAAGGATTTATTTTGGAGAAGAGAACTTTCTTCTTGATTCCCATACCATAGATTGTCAACGAATTTCAATTACTTTCTTTATCTTTAAATCTAATTCATTAAAAAATTATTTAAATTGAACTTGTTATGATGATACATTTAAAAATAAATCTTATCTGATTTTTCTGTAAAATTTGTTATAGATAATTTGATAGTTTAGGTTCTCTAGACCTGCTCAGTTACTCTTTTTCACATGTGAGCTGAGCCATTTTGGCAAGAACAACTAATCTAGAGATGTAGTTAGCATGTCTACAGCTAATCAACTCCTTTGAATACTCCTTTGAATAGACCAAGAAAATGTATTGCCTCAGTCAAGGTTATCTATATGGGGGGGAAAATACTGGATTTTTACAAAACTGTCTATTTAGAGACAGTTTGATCCTACCAAAATTATAAGAGTCAGATATAAATCTCATGATAAAGCAAGTCAGAAAACAATATTTTTGTACAATTAACATGAATTTGTTTTCAAAGTATTAACTAAGAATGTAACTACTTTTCCATGAAATAACATTGTCATTGAATTCTAACAAATTTAGACTTTGCTAATTTCTACAAAAAATTTGATAACTATCATAATAATTCTAACATTGAAAATAATTTCTTAATGCAGTTATGTATCATAAAACCTAACATTTTGTGAGAGAAGAAATTTTAAAAAATAAGAAAGTTTTACTAGGCACAAAATTAGTACTTCAGTGATAACTTTTTTTCTGTTAAGTGTTAAAACAAGTAAATAGTACATTTTTAATGTAGCTTTCAATATGAGAGAAGTCCATGTATTGCTGGAAATAGTTAAGTTTAATAAAATTTTCAAAGGCCAAACCATTACATAACTGTAACAATAACTATAGCCATAACTCTATGTCACATTATAATATTAAGAATGAGATTAAATTCTGAAATCTCCATTTCACTGAAAATTTAGTCTTTATATTGTAATTTTTTCTGAATCCTATTATGATTCTTCCACAATTCACCTTCATCTGTACTGACTGTCCAATAGATTCATTTACACTAATATTTTGAGTAAACAAAATTAAACACAATCGTGAGCCTAACCTAATATTAATTTTAAGTGTATTTTAAATTATGAAATATATCTTCTAACTTTGAAGGATTTCTCAAAGATTGACACTTCTAATTAAATAAAACCCAACTTACTGGGGAGGGATCAACATTCAAAAAGATATGCATATTTAATGTATACAACTTGATAAGTTTAGAGATAAGTATACAACTGTGAAACTATCATCAAAATCTATGCCACAAACGTATCTATTTAAAATTATTTGCTAAATTTTTTACGTCATACTTATATACAAATCAATAGATGTTAAGTAAATCCTTTGCCCAAGAGAACAAACTAAGACATATTTTGCAATCTCTTAGCAATGACTTATTTTATTTATGTGTGGTTCTTTCAATTGCAACTCATGGTTCAAGAGTCCAGGATTCAGGATCCTTTCAGAATTTGAGAAACTAGGGCTTTTTGCTTCTTACAAATTAACTTTTTTTTATTGGGGTGACATTGGTTAATACAATTATATAGGTTTCAAGTGTAAAATTCAACAATACAGCACATGTATACTGAATTGTGTGTTCACCACCCAAAGTTAAATTTCCTAGGTCTAATAATTAGAGAAAAAAGGTATTCCTTACATATGAGTTATGTTGTCATCCATTCAATTGACCAAGCAGGAAGCCCTGCATTCCTCCTTTAATTCTCATTTTCAGTCACTGAGTATTACTGTTCTATTGCTTAAGTAACTCTCAAGTTGATCCTCAAATCTCCTAGGAAATAGTGATGACTGACGAGACAGTGTGGAATAATGGAAAAGATGTGTCACACGGGCCTGGGTTTGAAATTCTGCTTTACCCCTAGTTCATGTATAAATCAGAGCTGGAAATTTAATGTTCCTGAACCTCAATTTGGATTGTACAGAGGTTAAACTGTGTAATGTATTTATAACAGGTGATTATCAGTAAAGGCTAATTTCTTTCCCTTTCCTCTTTTCTTTCCGTACTAAGCCATTCCCATTGCAACTGCTTTAGTGAAGGCTCTCATATCACAACCCTCCCAAGTCACTGCACTAATCTTCTACATGATCTCCATTTCTCCATTTTCTCAGCCTCCAATCAATCTTCAGACTGCCACTATGAGTCTTTCTAAAGCCAAAATCTGATTATCATATTACTACTTATAATGCTCACAATTTGATGGTTTTCCAATGTCTATAGGGTC
Organism: Pteropus vampyrus; assembly: GCF_000151845.1. Classification (NCBI taxonomy): domain Eukaryota; kingdom Metazoa; phylum Chordata; class Mammalia; order Chiroptera; family Pteropodidae; genus Pteropus; species Pteropus vampyrus. The sequence continues at coordinate 13,250,956 of NW_011888800.1, forward strand.
AAATTCAAACTCCTGGCTTTCACGTCACTTGCTATTTCCCTGTTCTTTTGTCTTAGCTATACATTATTGCTTGTTGTACCTTAAATACACCAGGCTTTTTGACACTTCTGTGTATTTCCATTGGCTGATCTTTCTCCCTTCCCTTGTCTGTTCAGTCAAGGAGACAAAACAAAACATAGGGCACACTTTTACAAAAAATAAAATAGGATGCGTACCATATTGAAGTAGAGTTAGAACATGTTTCCATCAGAATAAGGAATAAAGACAATATAAATTGCCTTAGAATCCCTGAGACATACCATGGATCACCCAGAGGTTCACAGAGGGAAGAACACTTTTCTTTTCCTCATTTCCACTTTAATCCAAGAAACACAGCATGTACAGATAGAGTGGGGGATATTTATTGAGTCCTAATATTTAGTTCAATATTTATTGAGCAGAGGCTTGGCTCTATAAATGGAAAATATTTACCTATCGGCATATCCTCAAATCGATTTAGTTTTGTGAAATTCCTCATTGATGAGAAAGTGATGGTTTCACTCAATTTATCTGTACTTTTAATATAGATGAACTTTTCAAGATCTAGATATTCTCCACAACAACTGTTTTCCTAAAGCACTCTATAGGCCTTCAGTCTCTCTCCATCCTCCATCAGCCAATTCCAGGAATTTTAGTGAGCTGGGATAGAAAACAAGGCCCCTATCTCTACAGAGAAGTATCACTAAAAGTGTAGTTTGGGGACTATCTGTATTAGGATCACCAATTTTACTTGTTAAAAACAGGTTCTCTAAGTCTTAATCCTCACCCACTGAATCAAACCCTCTGCTGTTATTAGGCTTCTCAAGAGATTTATTTGCACGCTAAAGATCAAATACCTCAAGTGTAGCTGACATCTCTGTTCATCTATGTGTCTTCACTGTGCCTGGTGATGAATACATAGGGTTAACAAGGCAGACGTGGTACCCCTAATATATAATGATTATAGTTGTCATTAATTCATCTAGCATGAAAAGGAAGGTCAATCTCTATTGCTACACTGATTTCTATTTTGAAAAATATCATGTGTATAAAAAGTGCATCAAAAGCCAGTATTTTTCAAAACAATTTGCGTGTCCTGTTAAGAAATACAAATGTAATAAGGGCATGTTAAAGGAATAAGTGCTGTACTATATAAGTGCTTAAATGCAGCACACTGAGAAATATAAGACAATTTTTTTAAAACCAAATTTGTGGCTAGACTCGTCATCAGTTAAAAAAAATAGAAATTTTAGACAAGTCCTTTAAGAAATATTTTAAACAATTTAACTTCTTATCAAACATCTCATGCTTCTGAACATACATATTTTTAAATGGCAGCATTTAAAAAAATGCTTTTGGTGTTTTAAGTTGATACACATGCTATTTTCTAGCTCAAAATAGGAGAAATAAAAATATAATGCTCTTAAGAAAACTGTTCTACTTTGCATATACTCAACAGAAGAAAAATTTGTTTGTTTCAAGTATGTTATTTTTTCACTGTTGGGTATTATTGAACCATAGCTTTATTCTTCTTTTCTTTTGGGACCCAGAAATATGTTCCTTCCAATTTATACTGTAGAGTTGAAAATGTGTTGCAAATTGCTCCTCAATGGAGAATATCAGGAAAATTCTGGAGAAGCTTTCATTAACATAAATAAAAACTGGCTCAACATGCTGTTACATCCTTTAATGTGTTTCTGCCTTTTATAACTACTCTTAAGAGACATTCTAAAATTTTAAAGTAAGTCTAGACTCTGTATTAGAAAATTTATTTTTGGTAAGCACATTTTACTAAGTTTATTTTTTAAGTTCTTATTCCAGATACAGTATATTTTAAGGTTAATTTTCAGTTTCATTTTTCACTCTATTTCACTCTGAAACCTGCATTTTTACCCAAAATTCCCATAATGTGTTTGATGATCATAATAGCACCTTTTATGAAAGAAGTAAGAAGTGGAGAGTTATATTTAGAAGCTGAAAGAAATTATGGAAAGAGAAAGCAGCTGGACAGTGTCTTATATGACAGGTTATTTCTGCCAATTAAAAATACTTGACAGGGTTAAGAAAGGTTAATGTAAAATGTAACACTATTTGAAGTAAAATTTCTCAAAAAGTTTATTTCCATTCATTCAATAAACATAGCATTTCTACCATGGGCAGGCATCAGATACATACACATACACATATGACAAAGAGGATACTCAAGGGTTATGTTTTTTGGCCTCTCCCTCCTCAAGAAATTAATGCTCCAAAAGGAAAGATAACATAACTACACCAGCAACTATAAAATAAGGCAGAATAAGATGTGTTATTTATTAAAAGAGTGAGAGATGTATTTTGGGAATTTCTGAAAAGGGCAAAAGGGGGAAGATTAGATACTTGAGCTTAGCTTTGAAAGATGAACAAGATGCTGACAGGTAAACATAGGGTGGGAGGTCACTTTGCAGCCTGAGCGAACAAAAAGTTTAGAGTTGTGAGAACAGTAGCAGTTAATTTTGTTGATGAGTCTTATGATTGGAAAAGGATAGGTAACTGTACCCACAATGTATTTGGTACTATGTTAAGTGTATTACACATGCAAGCTAATCTACTTTAATTTAAAAAATCACTAGGATTGCCCCCATATTACTGAGAAGAAAACTCAAGATTGAAAAGTTAATCACCTTGACTAAGAGCTGGTGAGTAGAGGAATCAAGATTTAAAACCATGTCTCAAAGCCAATATTGTTTTTACTACTACACCACGGTGCTAAAATATGAAGACTCTATAATGCAAGGCAAGGACTTTGCATTTCATTTCACAGACAGTACAGCACTATTAAAAGCTTATAAACAGTACTGTTTCTTTAGGAAAGTAGGAAGCTGTTTATTGGATGGATTGGAGCAGGAAAGAGTAAGGGAAGAAAGTTCAGTTAGTACTATAACATTCCCAATATGGTAATAATGATGTTGGCAATAGAAATGGGAAAAAAAATGGGCAAACTAGTCTGTAGATGGAATTCATAGGAAGCAGTACTCAGATATAGGAGATGAGAAATAAGAATTAAAAAAAAAAATTTTAAAGCTAAATGATTTGGAAAATTGTGATGCCATTAACTAAAACAGGAAAATCAAGAGAACGGAACTTGAAATTGGGTAAAATGTAACTATTGTTTCAATTCTTAAAAACCTATAGCAATAGTTTTTATAAGAATAACGCATTGTCAAGTTCTTCAAAAAACAGAAACTTTTCCATTTCCATTTCTCAAGAGGAGAAAAACCACAGAGTGCAGACTTCGAAAACGAATTTATAAAATGAGTGTGATCTTCTTCAGAATCTTTGAAATGGTCCCAGGGTACCAATGACAGTAGATTTCCAATGCATTATTAATTCTATATTCAGAAAACAGAAGGCAAGTGTTGAGGCTTTATTTATTATGTTATTTAAAATTAAGAGAGCTTGTGAATTCATTCTATTAAAGAAAACTGGGAGTTTTTTGTAGTCCTCATTAAATGATATATCATTAGAAGGAGTTTATAATAGTAAAAAATAATCTAATAATTAATATAATCAAATTTTGTGCTAACGTTAGCATCGAATGTATTAAACCTTTCACTGATGTTATTTTTCTTTGGTTAGGTAGTATTTTCTTGATTGATTTTTTCCCATCACAATATTTACTTTATAGCAAAAGTGTTGTTGGGAGATCAAATGATATAAAATATGTAAAAATTTTCTCGAATCTTAGTGAAAGGTGCTGAGATAGGGCTTCAGCTTGATAAGATGAATAAGTCAAGGTTATTTATAATTCCTAACACAAATTCTTGAGACCCTGGGCAAAATGAACCAAAAAAAAAAATAGTACACTTAAATAGTTATAATCCACAAATAAACTATTATTTGGCTTTGAGTCATCTTTAAAGGTCATTTAAACTCATAAACATGCACTTCCAGCCTAGTTAACTTGTGTTTCTAATTAATTAACATTTAGAGGTTTCAATTTTATTTGGATTATTTTTCATCCAAGATTTTCCAATGTAAGATTCAACACACTTCATTTTAAGATAATTTTAAGATAATACTAACTAGAAGAAACTCTTTAAGAAACCAATGACTGGAAATTACTTTTTACTGTTGCTGATCTCTTTCTTTATAGAAATCAGAGTGAACTTTATGTTCCCATATTTTCTGACTTTCATACAAAGTGAAAATATAATATCAGTAAACAAAACTCAAAATCAACTTTATAATATCTTATAAAAACAATGAGATTAGTTATAGTTGTAGATACTTTTGAAGTTCCTAAAATCTTGTCTTTTAGAAATTTATTCAATGAATTCAATTTATAGACAGAATAATAATTTTTTAAAAAGCCTTGCAGATAAATCCAACATTCTTTTCTCCTGCACAAATATTTTGCCTATTTTTTTAAGTAGGCCGCCTAACATCCACTCTTTAATTATAAGTAATCTGTTTATTTTTTTTATTAGGCTATTTGATAAAAATTACCACTGATTTCAAAAATATTGACCTGCTACCTAGATCAATGAGACAGTTCTTTTGATTGGGATTAGATAATAGAATTATTTTCTGTTTTTAAAAATACTCATCTCATATAATTAATACTTGATCATCTCTCTCCTTTGGTGATATGAATACCTTATAAGTACTCATTACAGAATATCTTATGAGTTTCTTGGGGAGTTTCAAAAGGCTCCCAGTCTTAATCCAGGAGAGAGAACATGTATTTATGTGTGTGTTTCTCTTACCAGACTGCAGTTGGTGTGCACGTATAAACTGTCTTGGAGGAGAGATGTGTACCTGTTTGGTCACTTTCAGCCACGGAGGGTAGGCTCCTAACAAGTTCTGTGTTAGGTGCTCTCTGTAGTAACAGCACAACTACTTGATGCCTGCAGCAAAGTCAAAACCTCTCTTAGAATTAGAACACCGATAACTAGCAAATCTATTCAGTGCATTTTCTGAAACTCCTCATCCATATGTACATTCCTGTACTGCTTGCTGTTTTCTTTTCTTTTTTTGAGATAGAAGAGTGAAAAGTTATTAAGAAAAATACCCTGCATTTCAGCATCATGTTAAATACATTTCCTTTCCCATTTGATATCTTTATCTTAACTAATACACATTGAAGTCTTCTTGTTTTCTTTTCTACTTCTTCTATAATTTTGGAAATTTTGTTCCTATGTAAATTCATAGCTTGAGACATAATTATAACTAATATTTATATAGTGCTGTATATTACTATCTTATACTTTTAAAAAATGATCTTATACATTTTCAGGGGCCAAGGACAGGCTATGGTTCATAGTATGAACTGTGCTGGAGGTCTGTAGGCAATGTATGCTGGAGCCGGCACATCTTGGCTCTTGAGAGCTAATAGTGTCCACCTTTATCCAACTCCACATTCATGTCTTAAACTATGCTGGTTGCTTGGTAAGGGTGTGAAATTGGACATGTGGGAATATTTGTGCCATGGAAATCGGCAAATACTACAACTCAGACCTTTTTCTTCTGGAGAGTCAGCTGTTAAATATTTACCAGCACACTCACTGTCTGTAGATGAAGTTTTCACAACTATCACCTTCCTCCCTTGGCACCATACCACACACTTGGTAGTTTTTTTCTACCAAGAAGAGACTTCACATTATTGTTAGTGCTGTGCCAACCCGTACATGGAAAGCCAGACCAGAACATCAAGTATCATGGAAGAGGCAGGCCCTGGACTCTGAAGAAAGGAAGAAAAGTGATGTTCTTTCCCTGGTACCTACTAAAGTTACTTCTGAAGCTTGAAAAAAAGGCCACACATGTTTTAAGCCCCCTTTTTCACTTTACATGAAACTCAATGCCCCTAGAAATGGATAAATTGCAGTTAATTACACCATACACAATCAATCACTGATCCACATGCAGATAACGATATGCTGAGACACTCATATGGTCATGCTTATGGAAGGTGAAATTTGATTTTTTGGTAGAATGAAATATAATGTATGTGTTTCGGGTGTGTATTGAGTGTCCACATATAATCTCTGACTGCACTGCAAAGTCTGGAATGCATGATTCAAATTAGCTCAAATTCTAAATCTGTAGTACCATATTTCTTTGTTTTTATTACTTATATTTTGACATTTCTTTACAGTCCAGGCAATCATTACCAAATATTCGAGGTGGGAGTATTAATGAATTTCAGAAATGTTCTAGCAACAGCCAAGTCATAAAACAAATATTTTAACCCACGCACATTGTATTCATTATAGTCTAAAAAAGAGAGAACTCTTAATACCAGTCATGTATATTAATGATTAAACAATTCTGAAACCCCTCTGGCACTTATAAAATTTGTGCAGCTTCTCTGTCTTGGCAATATGATATTCTGCCCTGAGCAGAGACACATTAGAGAGTTCAAAGCTGTGTGGTCTTTGTGTGTGAAGCAAATACCAAAGAAGAGTTGTTTGTGTGTTTGTTTTCCTTTTGTTTGTTTTTTCATAATTTGTTTGGTTTTGTTTTTAGTTTTTCTTTTTTAAAGAAATATTGCCCAAGCCACGTTCTACTTCTTCAAAGTCCAATGTTGATAGCTAGCATCCATGTAGGCCACAAAGGAGGGATGCTCTTTCATCTAGTGAGGCCTCCCTTCCCCTGCACATATCATGCTTCATCCCACCTCTGCTACTTTCCTTAGTCTATTTCTTTCTAGTCTCTTTGTCCTTAACTCAAATATTCCCCATCCTGATAAACTTCTTCATGGCTGTCCTGTCCTCAGAAGTCCTCCCTGATTGAAGAAACCAGCGACACTGATCTTTTCTCATCCTTACTACTTTGCTACTTAGAGTCTTCTGTGTCATGTGGGCTGATTTTAGGTCTCTTTATTCCCCAGAGACAATTCATTTCTCATAGGTAGAGAGCTAGCAACTTATTTTTTTGTGTACTCTACAACTGCACAAAGGATCTACGTACAATACTAGACACTAGGCAGCTATGCAGTCAAAACTTTGACTCATTTTATTTAGATTTGAAAACTATTAAACAGATATATCCCTTAGTCATTATTAAAGTTATTAAAAAGCCATGGCTTATTTGACATCATGTATATTTTCCAATGCAGACTTTAGCTGATCTAGAAAACTACATATTTCATGCTCTGGCACTTCTCCACACTTAATGCTAAATGTCTTGTCTCTGTGAAAGGACTGTGCACTCTTATTTAACTTAGTCATATGAGATTGATCCCTGAAGATACACTAGCTAGAAGAGTTTGTGCACAGTGTATCCAGATAGTGCAGACATAGAGCATGCACATTCTCAAAGTATTATCAAAAAATAAGGACAATCCTAATTTTTTTGAGGAAAATTTTTGATACTTGATTAAAACGTGAGAGACATCACAAAATTCAAGTTGAATTTCCTTATGCTAATTGTATTGGATTTAAAATTTAAAATCAAACAGTTGAGAGCTCACTATCTGTATATAGTTATTAGGGCACACTGATTTATGTAATAACTATAGTTTTGAAAAATTGAATATTCCTTTTATTGTGCCTTAATCACATATGCATGCATAAAAAGGATCCCATTATTCAACATATCTTTCCAAAAGTTCTTTTCAACTAAAGTATTTTGTGGGATGAATAGTAGCCTGTAATACATTATGTCTATTAAATTAATGTTCAAAGATGAGGTTTCTTTTTATTTTAATTTTTTTAATTTTTATTTTTCAATTAGAGTTGACATTCAATATTATTTTACATTAGTTTCAGGTGTAGAGCATAGTGGTTAGACATTTATGTATTCATGGAGTGATCCCACCAATTAGTTTAGTATCTATCTGGTCTCTGTATAAGGTGAGGTTTCTAAATATGGGGTTGTCCAGCAATCCTTTCTTTCCTCACACCAGCTGGAGATTCAGGCTTTGTCCAGAAACGTCTTTTCCAGCATGGGCAAATATAGCTTACAACTATATTTGCATGGGCAAATATAGTTTACAACTCTCTCATCATTCTATTTTAACTTTGTGTCTCCTGACTCCTTGTGCTTGATCCACTCTCAGTGGCACAGAACTGGAAAGCACAGGGAAGGAAGGAAAGGGGAGGTCATGGTAATTTTTAACAGGAGGAGGAAAGCTAACTTACCATCGCTCATAGATTCTATGACTTCTCTCTTTTCCTCCTTCTCCTGTTTAACTTATTTTGCTTTCAATTAAATTAAAACACAACTTTGAAAAATAAACAAATAAGATAACAGAATATGAAAATAGTTTAGACTAATAAAGATGTTCAAATGTATTAAGGGGATGACTATATTCCGGAAGATTATTGATAAATGATAAACTTGATCTTACATTCAAAATCAATAATCATCACCCCTAACCTAGGCAATTATACGTTCAATTTTGGTATATTGAAACTGTGCTGTGGTAGAAGTAGCATTATCAGATTCTCTAAGTATCAAGAATACTTTGAAGTCTTCTAAGAGATTGTGTCCTAAATCACTCAAAATAGGATTGAGGATCTGTATTAACCATTTATGGAAACATAACATATTTGAGAAAACAAGGACACTCACCTACAATCCTCAGTCCCGTCACCTTGCCTTGGTTCAGGCCTTCCTCAGCTATTACCTGGACCAGAGCTATCATCTCCTCACTGGTCTTGCCTCTTGCCAATCCATCTTCCACACTGCCAAACCTTTCAGGGGTTCCCCATCCCCTACAGGATAAAAATCCAAACTAAACTAGCCATATAAGCTTCTGTATGATCTGGCTCCTGCTGATATTTCTTGTTTCTTCTCCTGGCAGTCTGCCTTGCATATGCTTCCAGCATAGTAAACTAAACTCAAAATGCTGCTTGTTTTATGCTTCTATGCCTTTTTCATACAGTTCCATCTGCCTGATTATGTTGCTATGAAGTATTCATGATGTTTGTAGAATAGATGTTGAGGTATGAGGCAAGACAGTTTCTGTAAGGGGAAAATTATACCTATTTACTAAAGTTCTATGAGGAAATAAGAAAGTAGGCATCATTTTTTTGACATTCAATTATTTGATGTGGTTCAAGAAATAAAGTGGGGTTTTTTTGGTTTATTTGTTTTTGTTGTTGTTGTTGTTGTTTTAAGTCACTGTTATGATCCTAGGACAAAGCTGATCCTTTTTATTGGGGAGCGAGACAATTTTTAAAATCTGGCTTTGAATAGCTTGTGAACTTTTTCCATCTCCTAATCGTCATTGTATAGAGAATATTTCTATTAGTATCATTGGCTAATTACAGTGATAAGTTCCATGAGAAACAGGTTAAGCAAGGCATGACTTCCAAGGTGAGGAGAAAGTCTCAGAGTCTCCATGGAATATGTGTAGTTTTAAAAAGTCCCAGTGACTCTGAAAACTTTTTCCCCAAAGGAGGTTCTTTGCCCAACAATGTCTGTCCCCACCCCGACTCCAGCCTATCATGCTGAGAATCACTGGTCAAAGAAAAAGAAACAAATTCAAAATAAGGAATTGGTTTGAATGAATACATATTTTGAATGAAAATATGTAACAGCGAGATTCCACAGGGATCAATAAAATGACCCAATTCAGTCAACATTTTCTAATATTGAGAACATATAGTAAAAATTCCAAGTTTGCAGGTTATGTATGCTAACATCTTTAAATTAGCGAAATAAGCAAATGATATGTATATGTATACAGGTAAGTAGGAACATATGTATACAGGTAAGCAGGACATGGGCAGATGAGTTTGAATGTAATATATTTTGTAACAAAAATTAAATTATATTATAAGATAAAGGGCTCTGAACAATAATTTCCTCACAAAAAAAGGCACCAAGAAATCAATTTGGATGTTTCCCTAAAGATATTATCTTATTGTGCAGTTGTAGCCAAAAAAATCAATAAAGTAATGGACATCATCAGGAAGAAAGTAAGACACAAACAGAACATATTATAATAGTTCTGTGTAAACAACATGGTATATCTACATCTGGAATACAGATGTCATTCTCTTTGCTTAGCATTAATAAAGACTACACAGTTCACTGGAAGAATCCTGGAATTTGAATGAATGAATGAATGAATGAATGAATAATGTAAGACATATGACATAGACTGAAAAATGTGGGCTATCATCTAGAATAATAAATGTTTATTAAGGTGAACGTTAAGATGCTCTATATTCAATGTCTAAAATCATAACAATATAAATAATAAGGGAGACTTTTTAGTTAATTCATAAAATATTAGAACTAGTGTGCCCTTCTTAAATTCTTAATGTGTTAAGAACCAGACAGATAAATAGATGTGCTATATTACATACAAACAGAAAACATATGGCAGTTGTTACTCATATAAGTCTTGCATGCTAAAAATATAAAAAGGTTCAAGAGAGATTTAGCCAAGACCCCAAAAGAAAAACCTATAACTGGTTAGTAAACTAGAGATGTTCAGAGTTCTCTTAACTCTTTTGAGTTGGCATCATGAAACGGAATCTGAGATGAACTATTGTTTTAATTAACTATAGTGTTTTGTGCTTCTTATCTAATTAGGTAAACTCAAAAACTGTAATGAAAATTATCAGGAAATTTAACAAATACTTCTGGTTAATCAATCTTTTAACCTTAGTTCTTCTTATGTGTAATATAACTAGAATACTCATTAATTCATTAATCTTGGAATGATTACTAACTTTTGTTTGCTGATTTTTAATATGACACACTAGTTAATATGGGGGTTTATGTAGCATTTTATCTAGCATTTAATGAAAGCCTACCAAGTACAAACCCCTAAATAAGTATTAGGAATGTGCAGAAGTATAAGATAGCATCCTCAAATAGCTTATAATTTAGATGAAAAAAATAGGCTAAAATTATGAATAACAATAGAAGAACTGAGATGAGTGTTAATTCATGGTATAGCAGTGTATTCTTAAAGTGAAAGAGATGATGACAAATTAGAAAACTAGGCAAAACAATGTGGATAAACTTGATTAAGTTTGGCTTTGAAAGAAAAGTGTCACTAAAGTAAATGGAAGCTGTTAAAATACTGATTCTCAAGCCTTACCTCAGACATATTGGATCAGACTCTGGAGAGTGAGAATTGGGCATTTGAGAGTTTGTAAAGAGTTCGCCACATAATTCCATGCGGCCAGTCCCTGAGGCAATGTTTGGGCAATACTAAAATAGAGATTCTATGTAATTACAGGAACTGGTGGGCAGAGGCAGGAAAAGTGCCTAGCAATTTGTATGAGAGAGGAAGACAAGTTGTAAATCAGTTTGTTAGGGCCAAAGGCTCACGTAATTTGTAGAGGAACAAGGGGAGAAAATTGTAAAAGTAGGTTGGAATCAGATTTTGGAGGGTTTTGAATTCCAAATATTTTGTTTTACTTCTTAATAGAGTGTATCATTGAAAAATTTGGGAAGTTTGGAGTGAACGAGTGACCTTTATGAACACACAGGGTAAATATAAAGTCGGAGAGGCTGGAAGCAGGGGTCTGGTTTTGAAACTGTAATTATAGCTGAGGTACAAATATGAAGGTCTGGACTAACATGATTGCAATGAAACAGAAGAGAAGTGCTAGATACACATTTGGTAACCAAAGGGTGTCTGGATCTCCTTTTTAACATTTTAAGTATCTTCCTCTATAAAGTTAGATGTTTTTATTACTTTCTCTTTTTCTTTTCGCTTTCATTTCTATGAAAAATGTAACTACTCTGCATTGGAACTCATTGTTTAGACTGCTAGCAAACAATGCGTGCCTAAAAGTTCCAGAGAGAGACAAGCGCCAAAATGGCTTTAAATCATGCTTTAATTTTTCAATACTGATTACCAGCATGATCTGAAACCAAAATGTTTAGAATTATCTTATTGCTTTCGTGGCAGAACATTTAAACAAAAGTCAAAAGGAGAAAGAGGAAAGATTACAATAAATATCTATTAGACAGCAAAACTTCACAAGACATATTGATAGTTAAAACAGAGGATGAAGTGGATGTGTGGTTAATCTTCTAAGCTGGTGCCTCCATGAATTAGATGAAGCCTGAGATGTGTTGACTCCTAGAACTAGCTATAAGCAAAATGTTAATGAAAGTTTCCATAACTTCTTCCTTTTATGACCATTTTCCCCTATCAGTTTCATTCTTGGTGCTCTGTGCTCATTCCTTTCTAGCAAAATCAAATTCTGCTCTCAGAGAAAATATAGTTATACCATAGTATGAATTTATGTCTATGTGTTACCTTTCCCAGGTATATTTGTATTTTGAATTTTATCTCTAACCCTACATAAAGAAAATTCTGGTTTCCTCCTGAAGGTATTTTAGACTTTAGGAAAAGCCAGAAAATGAAAGAGTTTTTCTAGGTGGTAGGAAGAAATTATACCAATTTCACATAAAAATCTGATATTTTTCTCTCATATTCTGGGATTATAGTATCCACACCTATTCTGATAATTTTGGAGCCATTTCTAGAACACAGTAAAGGTTTTATTTAGCAGATGTAAATAATCTACATTGTCAGTTGAAGAATTCTTTCTGAAAAATGTTTAGAACTTACAACATTACAGGGCAAACTAGGAGTATTTCCCCGTCTGATTCAGAGAAGATCTTTCTCTGGCCCAAAGGAGAAAACTAGTCCCCTTGTGTTCCAGAGAGGCCATAAATGATAAGGAAAGATCAGTAAATTGGTATAGAAATTTAATTCTGTGCAATATAGTTCAACAATGTTCCCATGACATTCTTTAGTAAAATGCCACTGGAATTATCCTATTTGTTGCACAACTGAATAGTTTGCTTCTAATTCTGGCATGGTTTTAACCCTCCTGAAACAAGCTGTTGCAACTTAAATTCTTTCAAAAGAAAACACTGCCATCACTGTACCACATGTTATGTACTTTATAAAGATTATCTAATTTTTTAAATTTTCTTAATAAGTCCCTGAATAAATGACATGATTCGTTTTACTTAACCTGACAAGTCATTTAAGTAGTTTTGACATAATGATAGATATAGGATTGGTAAGAACTATAACTGATTTATCCTCCAATGATGAAGATGGTGTGGAATCAATTCTCTGTTGCAGGACATTTCAGTTATATTTGATACCAGCAATTGTGCAATCATGTACAAATGTTTTGAGTTTCAAGCTGGTTTGATGGGAATTACACTTTCTGGGTTTCTGTAATAATTTATCTACTTGTGTTTCTTTCTTGCTGGCTTTAATTTGATTAGTTTTTTCATTTCTTTTAGTGTTTTCCAAGGTTCTGTCTTAGATCTGTTATTTAACAGTTACAGGGCATGCTTTTTTAGGGTAAAGCGATCCAAAGACAAGATTAGTATTATCAACCATATGTATCAATTATGTTATCTTACAATAGTGGATTCTGAGATTCATGGGAAAAGTAAGAGAATCTGGAACTTCTTGGAGGTCATAGCTCCACAAAGTCTTTGTGTCACCTATTTCAAGTGAAAGTCAATAAAGAAACGTGGAGAAAGTGAACTCACTTCTTCCCAACTCAAACACTGAATCGTTGCCTCCAGGCAACAAAGTCAGCATGTGCACAGCATATCCACCAAATGAACTTAATACAACATTAGTCAGAAAAGAGATTTGTCTTTCATGTTAAGTAGTCACTCTGCTTACCTGATGGAACAAATTTATCTCAACCTAAAGTAATATGGTGTGTGTTTGTCTATTTTGCTGTAACTTTTGAGAAAGTCAATTTTGAATAAATGCATACATTACTAAGGTTACCTACTTATGTTTCAGGTTGACAGCCTGAAACAAAATACTGGTGGTTACACGTTCTTAAGTGAATATGTCTTATGTAATTTTGACATTTTAATAAAGCTTGGTTCATGATAGAAGTTGTTTACAAGAAAGCAAATGACTCGTAAACCATCTTAAGAATAAATTTAAGATAGAAACAAATTTTAAACAGTACATATGTTATTTACTTTCTTATTAGCAATTTATCTCCAATGGTCAATGTAAGACTTACATTACTCTGTTTCAAAACATATTTGCTTTAAAGAATCATTTCTCAGTTAGAGGTAAATATATCATTCATTTCACTGAGTACCGTCTATACACAAAACTGTTACTTTCAGAGATACTCTTAAAATTTAATGTAATTCTTTTTTTATTCGAAGGATGAATATTTTATATTCAATTCTAATGAATTATATATGATTTATAAGCATTAATTTATTTCATCCTAAAATCTCACATCTGAACACGCAGTGTAAATATACATATGCCTTACTGTTAAAATGTACTGCTGAAACTTATTGGATTTCATTAACAAATGTCACCGTAAAAATTAATTAATTAACTTAAAAAGTTTAAAAAATAAAATAAACTCTCACAACGATTTGGCTTTTAATAGCACAGCAAGTTTTATTTCCTTTTTTAGAGTCAGAACAGTAAAAACAGCTTTGTTTTTGTAGTCAAGGCCAAAACAGTGACTTATGGATTAAATTATTAGGTGTCACTAAGAATTCAATAAACTATTTACTTAAATACCCTGATTCTACTAAATGGCAGGCTAAAAGTAGCTTGAGGACCTCATTTACAACAACTGGCATCAGTTATTGAATGAATTTTAATTACAAAGAACTTGGCCACAACTAAGCTATGCCTTTACAAGTGGCTGATAATAGCAATAATATGATTGAGAAGCAACTGGCTATAATGTACTGCCATTATCTTTCACTATTTATGACTTTAGGAAGACATAATAATAAACAAAGTCAAAATGAGATATAATGATAAGGAAAGAGAACTGAGGAACTGCCTATCCACATCACACCAAAGAATTCTCACTTCCACAGTACAATGAAAGAGTTCAATGATTCTATTTTAACAACAGAAGATATTAAATAGAAATGGTAATTATGCATCAATACATGTCTTAATATCATTCATGTTAGTAGGATTTAAGCCTTGCCTACAATCATAGTCAAACTGAGACATTCTGATTTGCTCCATCTTTTGAAGACCTCAGTGTTGTAATCTGAGCATGGAAAATTATGAAATTCCAGGAAGTGATTTCAGATTAAAGAGGGAAGCAGGGGTATGGGAGCACGTGCAAGGACACTTCAAGTGATACCTACAGATATTCCTCTTAAACACTGGGAACATGGGGAACAGAGTAAATGTTAAATATTTAAAAGTTGAAATCAGTTATCACCGTAGTTTTAGTCTCATATCTTCTGATTATTTTGGTGCTATGCAAAATATTATATTGTTAACAAACAATTCTGATAATCCTACATATCTAGCACAACTAGAATATGTGAGAGAGAGAAAGAGGGAGAGAGAGAGAGGGAGCAAGTGAGCAGGCACAAAAGTCATTAGACATTTATATGATTTTCAAAGTAATCCTTCTGATTACTCTAGTATCACCTGGCACTATACATAGTTATTACATAGTTTTTATTGACTATATTCCCTATGCTGTACTTTATATCCCTGTAACTATTTTGTAACTACCAATTTGTACTTCTTAATCCCTTCACCTTTCACTCAGCCTCCCAACTCCCCTCTCATTTGGCAAACATCAGTTTGTCCTAGAGATCTATGAGCTTATTTCTGTTTTGTTTGATTTATTCTTTAGATTCTGCATATAAGTGAGATCATATGGTATTTGTCTTTTTCTGTCTGACTTATTTCATTAGCGTAATACCCTCTAGGCCCATCTATGTTGCTGCAATTGGTAAGATATCATCCTTTTTATGGTCGAGAAATATTCCATTGTATATCTGTATCACACCTTCTTTATCCAATTGTCTATTGATGAGCTCTTAGGCTGCTTCCATATCTCGACTATTGTAAATAGTGCTGCAGTGAACACAGGGGTGCATATAGCGTTTGTTTGTTTGTTTGTTTGTTTGTTTGTTTATAATTAAATTTATTGAGGTGAAATTGATTAATAAAATTATATAGGTTTCAAGTGTACAATTCATTAATATGTCATATGTATATTGTGTTACGGGTACACCACCCAAAGACAAATCTTGTGTCACCATATATTTGACTCCTTTTACCCTTTTTTACCTTCCTCCTCCTCCATTTCCCTTTGGTAACCGCTAAACCGTTGTCTGTGTCTATGAGTTTTTGCTTATTTGTCTTGTATCTCTGTTGCTTTTAGTTTTATATCTCACATGTGAGTGAAATCTTATGGTTTTCAACTTTTTCTGTCTGACATATTTTGTTTAGCATGATAATCTCAAGATCCATCCATGTTGTTGCAAATGGCAGTATTTCATCTTTTCTTATGGCTGAGTAATATTCCATTGTATATATGTACCACAGCTTCACTATCCAATCATCTCTCAGAGGGTACTTTGGTTGTTTCCATGTCTTGGCCACCATGAATAATGATGCAATGAACATCAGGGTGCATATATCTTTAAGGATAAATGTTTTCAAATTTTGGGAGGTAGATACCCAGAAGGAGGATTGCTGGGTCATATGGTAATTTTATTTGTTTGAGGAATCTCTATACTGTTTTCCACAGTGGCTGTACTAATTTACATTCCCACCAACAGTATATGAGGGTTCCGTTTCCCCACAATCTCTCCAACACTTGTTATTACTTGTCTTGTTGATAAGAGCCATTATAACACATGTGAGGTGGCTTCTGATTGTGGTTTTGATTTGCATTTCCCTAATAGCTAGTGAAGTTGGGCATCTTTTCATATGTCTGTTGGCCATTTGTATGTCTTCTTGGGAGAAGTGTCTGTTCAGGACCTCTGCCCACTTTTTAATTGGATTGTTTTTGTTGTTGTTGAGTTGTATAAGTTATTTGTGTAGTTTGGATGTTAGCCCCTTATCAGAGGCGTTGTTTACAAGTATCTTTTCCCATTCAGAAGGTTGCCTCTTTATTTTGTTAATGTTTTCTTTTGCTGTGTAGAGGATTTTCGGTTTGACATTGCTCCATTTGTTTTTGCTTTTACTTCCATTGCCCTTAGATCAATTTGCCTATAGCTTTTGGAATTAGGATTTTGGATTTCTTCAGATAAATACCCAGAAGTTGAATTGCTGGGTTGTAAGGTAGTTTTACTTTTATTTGTTTGAGGAATCTCCATACTGTTTTCCACAGTGGCTGTACTAATTTACATTCCCACCAACAGTATATGAGGGTTCCGTTTCCCCACAATCTCTCCAACACTTGTTATTACTTGTCTTAGAGCCATTATAACACATGTGAGGTGGCATCTGATTGTGGTTTTGATTTGCATTTCCCTAATAGCTAGTGAAGTTGGGCATCTTTTCATATGTCTGTTGGCCATTTGTATGTCTTCTTGGGAGAAGTGTCTGTTCAGGACCTCTGCCCACTTTTTAATTGGATTGTTTTTGTTGTTGTTGAGTTGTATAAGTTATTTGTGTAGTTTGGATGTTAGCCCCTTATCAGAGGCGTTGTTTACAAGTATCTTTTCCCATTCAGAAGGTTGCCTCTTTATTTTGTTAATGTTTTCTTTTGCTGTGTAGAGGATTTTCGGTTTGACATTGCTCCATTTGTTTTTGCTTTTACTTCCATTGCCCTTAGATCAATTTGCCTATAGCTTTTGGAATTAGCATTTTGGATTTCTTCAGATAAATACCCAGAAGTGGAATTGCTGGGTCATAAGGTAGTTCTACTTTAACAAAATATAGAGGCAATGACAAAGGGATCATCCAGGAAGACGGAAACCAACATATAATATAAAAATAACCTGTTTTTCTTGGTTATAGGTGAAGTGAAAAGACTCGAGATACTCTTTCTATGCTATGGCTAATTAGAGAAGATAAGCATTTTTAAAGGGGTAAAAAAAAGTAATTCAGGAAGGAAGCCAAGAAGAAAACAAATCTAAAGAGGCTGGGGAATCCAAACTATCATTAAGAATATGGCTAATGAAATAAATTGATATAGAAGAGAAAGAGAACATATACACAGAGTTAAGGATGACGACATCTCTCAAATTTGCCAATGACAAATAAATGGAAGGAATAGCTAATATCATGGGTGTCATACTTTTCTAATGTACTTAAATGTCCTTTATTTATAATTTATTCTCCATTAATTTACAAACAGGATTTGAGGAAGGAATTAAAACTTAAAAAATGTAATAGGCAAGAATACTGAATATTTAACAAAAATATAAAGATCTAAACATTAGTAAAAAAAATGTTGCATGATGACAAAACACAGGAGATGTGACTTACTCACATTAATAAAGTCCTGGGCATTTTGCAACCTCAATATAACCCATTAGTATGTCACTGCTTCTAAAATAGACAACATAATATTAGATTGAATCAAGAAATTTAACTCACCATTTCTCAAGAAGATGTACATGCACCACCCAGAGGTTTACAACAAGCTTGGAAGATTAATTTAACCAAAGGCATAAAGGAATCTTTTCTCAACTTTTGTATAGTTTATAAAATATCAATTTTATATTTTTCCATTTTAGAAAAGAATAGGTTTGAAGCCTCTATCAGAGAGATGAGATAAATTTGCTCATGACCTAGTTTACTCATCCTTTCATCATTTAATCAAATCATGATTGTTTTCACCATTATATAGATAGGTTCATTCACTGTCATATGCTGTTAAATTTATAATCTTAACAGGCCGTTAACAATTTAATGAAAGAAAGACACTGACTTAAATGTAAATTAATAAGAAGCAGAAAGATTACTCCACAATTTACTATTAGGTAATCTTCCCCAGGAGAGTAAAGTGCCTGCGTGTAGAATGGGGTCTGGCAATAGTAAACACTCAATATATATCTGTTCAATAATTTTGTATGTTATAGAAAATATTGTTACAATCATAATGAAGTTGGCTTCACTCTTGGGGGCATAATTATTCTCTATATCTGCAATACTTCATTTGTAAAGTACTATTCACAAATAGAATGATATTATTTCTCCTATCTCACAAGTTAGAAATTAAATGAAATTGTAGAAATAAGTGAGCTAATTTTTTAAAAGCATAGACCAGAAGGATTCTAATAACCAGATCAGAGTAAGAAAGTGTGTTTTGTCATCTCTAATGCCATGACTTTTATATTTTAATTTACATTAATGCATTTGCAATTCTGCACATACCATATAAGGTGATTTTGAAATTTATTTGTTCACAAACCTTGCTTTTCTGTGTAATTAATTTAGATAAAATAAAGAAGCATTCATCATTTGTTAAAAGGGAATAGTTGATAATTTGTTTTTTATTTGTTTCCTATATTAGAAATTTAAGCTGAGAAATTTTGAAAACATTTATGTATTAACTTATTTAAAAATCACAATGATAACCCATTACAGGTCAACGTGAACTTCAACTGATAACAGCATAGGAAGAAAACTGGGTTGATACAGTTCCTGTCATTTTATTTACTCTGTATATCCAATTAATTTTCCTAAAACACAATTTATATCTTAACGTTTTTCACATTTCAAACCTCTAACGTTTCTTCATTGTCAAATAAGAGTTAAAATTCCTTAAATTTACAATCGAAGCCTTCAACAGTCTGGTCCTACTGCCTTTTTCACCTACTCCCGTTACTTAGAGGCATTTCCTACAGTTTCAATCTTCTGAACATGACTTTTGTATCTTTGCCTCCATTGTCTTACATACATTTTTTCAATTTGCTTGATTTTTCCATCCCATGTTTCTATTTTACCTATGTCAACCTTATCTATCTTTCAAGATCTAATTCAAGATTTATCTGTTCCTCAAATGCCCCCTTGAACACCTAAGATATGTAACACCTCTTTCTTCCAAATTTCTGTTAAAGTGATTTTCCATCCTATTCTTTCTAAAAATCGGCATATACTGTTGGGTATCATTTATTTCCTTTTCCTGTAGGAAGAGAAAATGCTAACTGAGTTTTAATATATTTTCATTCATATCCACATATTTTGATGACATCATAAAGTCATCAGGTTTCTAAAATATTACTGGACCTCAGTTCTTTTTCCAACTCAATGCACCTGAGAGATATCACACACATATAAGTATAATAGTGGTCTGTATATAGAATATTTGTATTTCCTACATTTCTCAAAGCGTGTTTGCATTATAACCTTATTCCTCATAACTGTCCATATTTCACAAAGAGAAGTCATTGTCTTGATAGGCATATCTTAATCTATCAATAAAGATATTATTAATAGTAATTAACAGCAAACCCCAGATGTATTATATATTTAGAGACAAGAATAAGTCATTAAAAATGCCAGCATAAATAGATTCTCACACAATCATATTACATTATTAATTAAAATCTAGACTACATTTTTTAAATTAATAGACTACTTTTTAGAACAGTTTTAGATTTACAGAAAAACTGACTAGATGGTAGAATTCCCATATACCACCTACAGCTCACCTCACAGTTTTATTATTAACATCTTGCATTAATATGATAATTTGTTATAATAGATGAACCAATAATGACACATACTGTTAACTAGTCTGTACACTAAAGTTTACTTCTTGCCTGTGTGTTCTATGTATTTTGGCAAACGCAAATGCATATCATGTATCCACTATAACAATATTATACATAAGAGTTTCACTGCCTTAAAAATCTATGCTTCTCATTTTTTATCCCTTCTAACCTCTCCCCAAGGCCTTGTCAACCACTGATCTTTTTTACTGTCTCTATATTTTAAGGTTTTCCAGAATGTCGCACAGTTGGAATCATACAGTGTGTAGCTTTTCAGATGGATTTCTTTCATTTAGCAATATGCATTTAAACTTCCTCCTCTTATTGTGGCTCAATAGCTCATTTCCTTTTATCGCTGAAAAATATTCTAAAGTATAGATTTACCGTAGTTTGTTTATCCATTCATATATTGAAGGACATTTTGGTTGCTTCCAGTTTTTATTATGAATAAAATTCTGCTATAAACATTTATGTTCAGGTTTTTGTGTGGACATAAGTTTTCAAATCAATTGGGTAAATACTAGAGGCAGGATTGCTGAATCGTATGGTAAGAGTACATTTAGTGTTCAGTATGAAACTACCCAGTTGTCTTCTGAAGTGGCGGTACCCTTTACTTTCTCACTAGCAATGAACGAGAGTTCTGATTGCTTTTCATTTTTGTCTGCATATAGTGTTGTCAGTTTTTTGGATTTTAGTCATTCTAATAGTTGTGGTATCTTGTTTAATTTGCAATTCCCTAATGACATATTATGTTGAACATTTTTTTTCATATGCTTATTCACCATCTGTGTATCTTTGGTGAGGCATTTGTTCAGATCTTTTTTTTTAACTGGGTTGCTTATTTTCTTATTGAGTTTTAAGAGTTCTTTATTTTGGATATATTTTTGTATACATGTACGTATTTATATGCCCTTTTATAAGGGTAAAATGAATGGAATATATAGCCTTAAATGTGATATAAATTTATAATGGTTAAGATTTCTTACTCAACAATCCAGGCTTGACAAAAAATCATAAGATATTTAACATTAAAAATGTTTTTCTTTATTGATATTAATTCTTAGTTTTAATGTGCCTAAGAATGTATATTTTTCAAGGACAAAATTAAATGTTCTGATTGGCCTAAAAATTATTAAGCCATTGCCTCCACTTATTTTCAACTTTAAAATAATTTTAGTTATTATGCTAGCACATTTATATTAATATATGGCCCCTCAAAATTTTTAACTATAAAGCTTAAAAGGTTCAGAGAAAAGAACTAGTCTAGGAGATGGAATGGCAGGGGGATTTTTGTGTACTGAAACACAAATTTTTCTTTTGATTTTTCAATTACAGTTGATATAAAATATTATTTTCAGGTGTACAATGTAGCAATTAGACATTTAGATAACTTACAAAGGGATCACCCCAATAAGATTTTTTTTTTTTTGTTTTCATTTGTTGAAAAGACATGGAAGAAGCTTAAATGCATACTTCTAAGTGAAAGAAGCCTATCTGAAAAGGCTACATACTGTATGATCCCAACTGTATAGCATTCTGGAAAAAGCAAAACTATGGAGACAGTAAAAAGATTAGTGGTCCTGAGGTTGGGTGTAAAAGAGAGAGGTGAAAAGGTAGAGAACAGAGGATTTTTAGGGCAGTAAAAGTACTCTGTATGATACCATAGTGATGGATACATGTCCAAACCAACAGAATGTGCAACACCAAGAGTAAACCATAATGTAAACTCTGAACTTTGAGTGATAATGATGTGTCCATGGAGGTGCATTAATTATAACAAATGCACCACTCTGGTGAGAGACGTTGATAATAGGGGAGGCTATGCATGTGTGGGGGCGGGGGGTATGTGGGAAATTTCCGTACCTTCTCCTCAATTCTGCTTTGAACCAAAACTGATCAAAAAAGTAATTTCTTAATAAAATATATATTTTTTCAAACAGGAAAGTTAAAAGATTTTAAAATCATAAATGCTGTTGATAGTAAGAACAAAGAATTAGCATTATTATTATTATTTTTTTTTTGAAGTACACAAGGGGAACACCTAAAATTCTGGCAGTAGATGTTGGAGAATTTTTTTACAAAAGTAATAGCATTTTATACTAAAGTTCCTCATCTCTCATTGCAAGTGTGATACGGGTTTAAATAATAAATAAGCAAAAGGTTTAGATAAATTCATGAATAATTTTAACAGAAATCACTCAGAAAAAAAACAGGGAAGCTATTTTGGGCACATTCCCTAGTTTGTAAGGGTGACATGCTAAGTAATGAATTGATGCTATTGTTAACAACATTGTTAACAAGGCTAAATGGCCAATGTACTTGACATATTGGTTCATTTTTTCATGTTCTAGTGTATAAGATGATCTGTCTTTTATTGTTTTGAACTTTATCATTAAGCAACCATGGTCATTAAGTTAATAATTTGATGCGCCCATGTAGTACACCTTACATCTTTGAGAGTAAATTTACTCAGTTACTCATACCTATAAACTTCTTAAATGTAAATCCAGATCCAAAAAAAAGGCAATCCCTATATTTGTCTTATACAAAGCAAAGATACACTGTAGACAAAAAGACCATGTATCACTATTTTCGTAGCTAAATTAACATCGGCACACTATATATTGTTATATTATATTTTCTGAGCAACTACCTGGATTCTGGTTTGGAGGGCAGGGTATCATAAGCTTACACAATTAATTCTTCTACACAGATCTTTGTGGGTCTGTAGGAACATCACCTCTCACTCTGCACTCGAACAAAAGAGTTTCCTCATTCTTGGGTTCTCTTGACTAAAAGAGTGTAAAGCACATAGGGAAAAATAGACTAGAATGTTAGAGTAGACAGAGCATCGATTCTGCCAACACTACTGAGTGCTCTTTCAGGCATTCTACTTTTAAGTCTGTTGACTCCCTCGTGAAAGCTATTTTTTAAATACAACAAACAATTAAGAACATTCTTAGATCAGGAAACTTATTTTTAAGTCTATCCTACTCCCAATTAAAGGTGGACTCTTTAAAGACTGAGCGTCTTTTCATGTGCTTATTTGCCATATGTGTATCTATTTGGCCAGGTATCTGTTCAGATATTTTGCCCACCTTTAAACTTTAACTATGTAAAGATTTTTTGATATTGTTAACCTCAATATGTGGAAGAATAAGATTAACAATGTTCACCACCTATTAAGTGTCAGAATGCAATAAAAATAAGACGGGCAATGGATAGGCAGAGTATGATAGGGAAAAAAGTTTTGGAGGTGGGACAATATGAACATGTCGTTATGACAACCTGAAAGAGAAGGTGTCTACATATTGTAATTAACGATACCTCTATCGACAGTTATATTTTGTGGACAGCTGGTCTACAAAAGAAAAGTCAGCAAACATTACAGATTCCATTCTCTAATTATAACTGAGCATAATAGATATCCTAAGCCTATTCATTAGTATTCGCCTTTCCATCTATTCTCCATTCCATAATGTTGAAAATGGAGGAAAAGCAATAGTAAGTGAACTTGAAGGAAAGGAAAACACTTTTTCATATTTTACAGTGGTGAGATCTTTAGAAACCAACTACACCATATGTCCTTAACAAGAAACATTTACTCAATTTTGAAGGCATTGCAACTATGTTAAATCAATGAATTTCTTCAGTATTCTTCATTGTATTGGTACAAATTTAACCTAATTGGATTCTGTCACGTAGTAAAATATTCTCTTTTGAAATTCCTTTTTATGAACTTGAAAGAAGAATTATGAAAGAAGAGTTACTTACCAGATACAGTGCTCTAAGAAGGCAGAGTTTGTCTCAGAATTGAGCTTAGCACAGAACTGCTCTCAATGAAGATTTGTTGAATGTTGCATGAATGTCTCAGCATTGCATTTTACATATGTTTATAAGCAATTGTTAAAATTTCCCTTAGTCTTCTCCTAAGGGCTGTGTTTTTCAAAAAGTTTTCTTCTCTTTCAATAAAGGTATATGTATGGATGTGTTTGCTGTTTTTATTAGATTTTAACTTCAGAAGTTAAAGAGTTCAGAAACAAGGGCTATTTTTCTTAATATGTATCCTAAAATTACAGTACAGTTCTATGCCTTCTGATGTTTCATAAATACTTTAAAAGATTAATATTCATTCCTTTGCATTTTTTTGTAGACCCCAGTTTTTAGATGAGCAGCTATAAAACTCAACTGGAAGAGCTCTGACTAGTGCTAAGTCTAATAAAGGGGAAAATGGCTTTGATACGTGCAGCACACATGTGAAACAGATGACAAATATTAGCTAGGCTACATTAATCCTGATGAAGTGAATAATAATTTTATTCTCCAAATAGGAAAACTGAAGCAAAAAGAATAAATACGAGAGTGAAGTAAAGGCATAGGGTTAAAAAACAAGTCAGATTTTCCTTTCATTAAATGCATATTTTAGAAAATAGTTTTGGAGTTTTGATTTATGCAGATAATTTTTACTTGAAATTTTCTTTGCATTGTGTTAAGCACAGGGAAGAGAGTCTCATGGCTGCACCTTCATGTTGAAAGTATAACTAACAGCAATTACATAAAAAAGTTCACTAAACTTTTAATTCTCAGATTGTCTTTAAAAATTTCTTGAGATTTTACTGTATTTAGTATGAGTCGTTAAAATATAGCACTGAGGAAAAGATATATAATAAAGGAAAATAATAGGTTAACATTCTTGTGGTAACTACATGTTTATAAAAACAATTTCAACAGATTAAAAATTAATTAGAAAGGTATAAAGTTATGAAATAACAGGAGTAGGATTCATAATTTGGTTTTAAATTATCTTTTCATGTATCAAACTATCAGTTTAAAATATTGAACCTTTTTTTAAAGCTAGACTCTATTAACCATCATTTATAATTGCTTCAACTGGATTTTATTCAATTTCAGTATATTGAAGAAGTATTGTTAGCAATAATTTTTAAAATAAAGTTTAACAATAAAGATGTTA
>NW_011888800.1:13276410-13286560 GCF_000151845.1 Pteropus vampyrus
AACAAGGGCTATTTTTCTTAATATGTATCCTAAAATTACAGTACAGTTCTATGCCTTCTGATGTTTCATAAATACTTTAAAAGATTAATATTCATTCCTTTGCATTTTTTTGTAGACCCCAGTTTTTAGATGAGCAGCTATAAAACTCAACTGGAAGAGCTCTGACTAGTGCTAAGTCTAGTAAAGGGGAAAATGGCTTTGATACGTGCAGCACACATGTGAAACAGATGACAAATATTAGCTAGGCTACATTAATCCTGATGAAGTGAATAATAATTTTATTCTCCAAATAGGAAAACTGAAGCAAAAAGAATAAATACGAGAGTGAAGTAAAGGCATAGGGTTAAAAAACAAGTCAGATTTTCCTTTCATTAAATGCATATTTTAGAAAATAGTTTTGGAGTTTTGATTTATGCAGATAATTTTTACTTGAAATTTTCTTTGCATTGTGTTAAGCACAGGGAAGAGAGTCTCATGGCTGCACCTTCATGTTGAAAGTATAACTAACAGCAATTACATAAAAAAGTTCACTAAACTTTTAATTCTCAGATTGTCTTTAAAAATTTCTTGAGATTTTACTGTATTTAGTATGAGTCGTTAAAATATAGCACTGAGGAAAAGATATATAATAAAGGAAAATAATAGGTTAACATTCTTGTGGTAACTACATGTTTATAAAAACAATTTCAACAGATTAAAAATTAATTAGAAAGGTATAAAGTTATGAAATAACAGGAGTAGGATTCATAATTTGGTTTTAAATTATCTTTTCATGTATCAAACTATCAGTTTAAAATATTGAACCTTTTTTTAAAGCTAGACTCTATTAACCATCATTTATAATTGCTTCAACTGGATTTTATTCAATTTCAGTATATTGAAGAAGTATTGTTAGCAATAATTTTTAAAATAAAGTTTAACAATAAAGATGTTAACTTATTATATACTTTCATATGAAGTATTATATCATGATTAAAAGCTAGACCCTCTGGGTTTAAATTCCATTTCTGTCACTTCTCAGCTGAGAGAATTTGGGCAAATTACTAAATTTCTCAATGCCTGAGCTTTTTGATCTGTAAACTGGAGATAACAACAGTACTTGCCTCATAGTCTTAGTGATAACTAGATGTGTTAATACATAAGAGTACATGTGATCTGAGTTCAGTATACCTTTACTATAATCATATTTTTATTGTAAATTAAAAATGTAATTTTTGAGGGAAAAATCTAAATTTAAATATGTAACTATTTCTTTGAATCCAGGTATCTTTTCTACAAAATAAAAAATCAATAGTCTGCACTTTCCATATTTAGTAAGGATTAGTAATCTGATGTTTGTGTGTATGTGTTATGGGTAGAGGGCCTCAGGCTAAATAAATAATCAAACTAATAATTTTAATTTGCAATTGAAACAGAGATAAAAACAAATGGCCATTCTTGCATCATCTGCCAAGCGAATGAATAACCGACATATCTTTCTGTGATTCCTTGCAGATATCATGGAAATCAGGACAGTGGAGGTTGGAATTGTGGCAATCAAAGGGGTGGAAAGTGAATATTTTCTTGCAATGAACAAAGAAGGAAAACTCTATGCAAAGGTATTGATAATTGATAGTTTAGCCTTAATTTTTCAAACTTATTTTTGTCAAAAACATCTTGTCCTTTTGAAAAGTAAAAATGGAATTAATTTCTCTCTAACTATATAATTTCATGATTTTATTACAAAATTTTATATTTAAAAGAAAATGCATTTTGAGTGACCTTGGACAAATTGCTTAAGTTCTCTGGACTTTGGTTTCTTCATTTGTAAAATGAGTTGGATTAACTAAATTCTAAGGATCCTTATAGCTCCGACATTCCATGTGCATTTTAGATGCTTAAAATCTGACATTTCTATCAGTCAGTATTAAAGCTCTTTTCGTTAAAGTTCACTCAATTTGCACATTGCTGATGTGAAAATTCTTGGGGAAAAAAATCCAGAACTTTGTTTATTAACATTAGTCTCAAAATCATGGGCTTTGAACTGCAAATATTCCCATTGTTCCCACTTTATTACAATGTGAAATATGAAACAGTTCACCCCACTGTAATAAAGTATAACTGACTTTCCTTTGTATTCTCACAGCCCAGCACAATACCTGGCACAGGCTTATTACATAAAAATATAGTTTTAACTGAATGAATGAATGAATGAATGAATGGGTGGATGAACGAACAAATAAATAAATTTTTTATTTTCCATAATTATTGTAGGCAGTGTAGTAGTAAATGAAGAAAAGTTGAGAAATATGTCTTTCAGCTGGAGAAGGCAGAACTTCTGCTAACTATATCAAAATCTCAGTGGTTAGAGAATGAGTGACTTGTGCATAATAATATGAGATAATAATAATATAATAATATAATAATTAGGGGGAAATAGTTTCTAATATTAAGGCATAGTAGCAATGGACTGCCAAAAGCTTCATGTTGCATAATTCAATGTGTATCATTTTATCTTTTTTTAAATTTAAGATGTTTATTTGTAAATATGCTAACCTATATCTAATAAACTGCATTGCACTTGCTCAAAGAAAAAGTCATTTATGTTTTAATTCTACCAAATATTACCACTTACTCTTTGTTTAATTGAGCCCCTCTAAAAATCATTTGGATAATGTTTGTTGTTTTAACAGAAAGAATGTAATGAAGACTGCAACTTCAAAGAATTAATTCTGGAAAACCATTACAACACATATGCATCAGCTAAATGGACACACAGTGGAAGAGAAATGTTTGTTGCCTTAAATCAGAAGGGCGTTCCTGTAAAAGGGAAAAAAACGAAGAAAGAACAAAAAACAGCTCACTTTCTTCCTATGGCAATAACCTAATCATATATGGTATATAAGAAACCAGTTCCAGCAGGGAGATTTCTTTAAGTGGACTGTTTTCTTTCTTTTTTCTTTTCTTTTTTTTTAAGTAACCAAGAAAGGCTGGAAAACTACTGAAAAACTGATCAAGCTGGACTTGTGCATTTATGTTTATTTTAAGAGACTGCATTAAAGAAAGATTTGAAAAATATACACAAAAATCAGATTTAGTAACTAAAAGTTGTAAAAAATTGTAAAACTGGTTGTACAATCATGATGTTAGTAATAGTAATGTTTTTTCTTAAATTAATTTACCCTTAAGAGTATGTTAGAGTTGATTATCTGATGATTATTTAAATATTCCTATCTGCTTATTAAATGGCTGCTATAATAATAATAATGCAGATGATGTTATATAAGATATGTCAGACCTAAAGGCTGCTGGAATGACTTGTCAGATAATCAAGCCAATGCTAACTATGGAAGATGAGCAGTATTTGAAATGCTTTCCACTGAAAAATTATAATTCACTTAAATTCTGATCAGAAAAAAAGGAATATTCTCAAAAATTTTATTATGAGATTGAATCAAATAGGTAGTTTTACAAAAATATAGGATTAGACCATGTTTCTACTTATTAATAAGAACAAAATTCCTAATGCTGCTCAAACTGAAAGGGTATTGCTACAAAGATGTTTTTCAAAATTTTGTATATAAATTAGCAATAATGATGATAATACTGTACTTCATCTCACTTGTCACAAAATAACATTTTATAATCCCTAAAAGTTAAAATTCAAAAATTTGTAAGTTTTTTTTCAATAACATAATCTATCTTTTGTATCATTCATATTCAGGAATATGGCTTTTAATAATGTTTTTTTCCCCCACAAATAATCATGCTTTTTTTCTGTGGTTATAGCATTAAACTCTATTTTAAGATGTATTTGAACTTAATTGTTTTGTCATTTAAGTTTATGTTATTTATAAAAACACAACCTTAATAAGCAGTATCTGTTTCATATGCTTTTAATTCTAAAGCAATAACAAAACTGTCTGGCCCAACTGCAAGGTCCCCCTCCCTGTTGTGAGCAACACCAAGTTTAGTACACAGCAGTGGGGCCAGCAAATCCTGGATGACAGACAAAAATGACAGCCTGCAGCAATTCTTACAATAGATGTCTCATAGGGAACAACACAAAAATGTGAAGTATGTTTTGCCACATACTCTTGCCCATTAAGTGGAATCATATAAGTAAAATCACTGCAGATAAAAGAACTCACAGGGTTTTAAAGTTAGGCTCTACTCGAGTTCATAAGTAGAAAAAAACATGCATACTTAAAGTTAGCCCTTTTTCTAATTTCTAGAAATCTTTGCCATTCGAAATATGGCAGCATTAAAAGTTATTTTCCTGTTATCTCCAATGCCAAAATAGAATAATGAAGGCCTGAATATTATGAAGGCTTGAGGTCAGGCTACAGATAATGGCTTATCAAAAAATAAAGTTCCATTCATAACTTTTCCATTGGCAGATCTTGGTAGCCCTTTATGTATTCATTAACAGAAGGTCAACATTTATCTAAATTAAACTATTAGTATGCTCACCATGGTGGTTTTAATTTCAAAATATTTGTCATTCAAGTCCTTTTATTTTATATAAATGTTATCTGGTAATACATTCATAGGAGAGAGTTACATGAAAAGGCCGTCAACAGAAACAACAGATTCATTTGATTTTCTTGTGGCTAGACATACTCTAGTTTCTCAGATATACTCTGGGGAGATGCCATGAGTGATACTCTTAACTGCTATCTGATTCAAGAGTCTTGCTAGCCTTGGTTCCTATACCAGGCTTTTCTGACTGGAGTCCTGTGAACATGTGAGGGCAGAGGAGAACTATGTTTTTCGTATTTGTTTCCTAAGAATCTAGCAGAATGTCTGCCCACAATCAATTTTCATACTGTTTGATTCAATATTTGAATATAAAAGTAAATTCATAATGAGACTAATTTTACTTCATTTAAAAAAGTTAGGGTGATACATGATTATATGGAAATTTAAGCAGAAACAGTTTATGTACATACAAGGTACAAGCTATGTTAGGACCAAATAGTCTTTGTCTATGAATTTATAGTTATGATCAAATTACCCAGTGGTGCTGAATTAAGAAAACAAATATTTAGCAGTAATTCCAATCCAGTAATGTTTCTAGAAACACTTTAATTCTTTGTCCCCCTCTTTTTTATATTTATCATGCAAATTTTAGAAAATAAAACTTGCACTGGTTATATACACTTAGAATCCTAGAATCTTAAAATTGCAATGGGCCTTAGTCCCTCTTATTCATTTGCAGACCAGGAAATTAAGATTGTGCTACATCCAAAGTCATGTAGTTGCTTAGGTAGAGAGCTGTCAGAAGAGTCTAGGTCATTTAGTATGTACTTCTTACTCTTAGATTATTAGGATTATTAGCTGGTATTCTCCTTTAAAAAATTTTTTTTCTATTGAGATATGATTTTAAATTTGGGTGCATGCAACTTATGTTTTGGTAATTCACTTCATTTACAATAATTAGTCAATACTGTGAGGCTCTGAGTCAAAGGATGAAAGAAATGAGGCAATTTCCAATCCTAATTACTATTCAACTTTTACCCGTACCTCTTTATTTACAAATGGAGAGCATTGTGCAAAATATCCATATAAACAGACTAACCTTTTCTAAGAGAATTTGAAAGAGAATATTGGTTAAATACACAGGTTTCCAATAATAAGGAAGGAAAAAATTTAAAAAAATAAAATGTTAAAAGAATTAAAAAGATATTTTCAATGTGATTAGCAATCTAAAACATTTTTACATAAAAAGCCATAATATAAATTGTCAGTCTTTGAGTTGGCTATAAATTCAACTTAATGACAGAAGAGAAGGGATGCTGGAGGTAAATTCTTAGTTTCCTTCTCTTAGAATTCACACTTCTAGAGTGACAAAGAACACAGAGATGAAGTAAGAGACCAGCTTTAGTAAAAGCAACTCTATAATCACAAATACCCTACATCAGTGCCTCTCACAATTTTCTACTGAAATACCAATAATAGTATAGGTAGAGAATGAGAGTCTAAGGTTGCCCACCAAATATACATTTTTATTTTGAAAATCTCCTTTTTCTGAAGACCCATGTAATTTTTGCATTTTATTCCATAATATTTTTGTGTTTGCTTTAATAGGAAATTCACACCACTGAGTAAAAGTGATGTATCAGAAAGATGTATAAGTTTTATCATGCAGCTTCATTTACACCATCACCTTAGTGGCATATACTTGAGCATTGATAAGACACAAGAGATCCTCTACCTATCATAGTCCAACTTTACACACAGATGACACATGGCTAAAGAAAACCAAAACTTTTTCTAAAGTTCACTATGAACAGGACTGCTATTAAAAATATTTAATGACTAGTTCATGTGGTTACTGGACAATCAGTACATGCCACTGATCTATCAGAATAGATGCAGGCCATTGCAACTAACTTGTGGATACCAGATGATTATCAGCCTTAGAAAATATCTATTAATTTGTCTATTAATTTGTCTCTGTGGTTTGAGTTCTTAATATGAAATAGTTTATTAAAACTTCATGTCTAGCTGTGTCAGCACTGTTGTCAGGATACTCTTTATTCCACTTCTATATTTATTCAGTGAAGCTGCTGCTTTCAATGAAGCTGATATTCCTTCAGGCTTACATATGCTCCCACTTATCCTCTAACTTTGAATGGTTTGTCAAAAAAATTTATTTTCTCTTGAGGAGAACTGACAAGAAGCAAGAAATAACAAAGTCCTAATCTCTTCCCCAAAATTCCTATTTTTATTTTCACCTGAGAAGATGCTTCTTATATTTTCCTTTTACTTCCGGATTATTATGTGGTTCCAGTTTCCAAATCAACATTATTAAATTTGTGAGAGCTTATACAAATTTATTTTCTTTCATATCATCAGAACTTATATTCTAACAATTAAAATGTGAGATGAATAATAACAGTTAGTTTAGAGATGGTAAGCTTTTCTCCTGACCAATTCAGCTATGTATTACTTATACAGCACATTATCCTAAAACTTAAAACAGAAAATATTTATTATCTCATAGTTTATGTGGTCAGAACCTGAGCATGGTTTAGCTAGGTGTCTCTAGTTAGAATTTCTTATAAGGCTGCAATCAAGGTGTTGGCCAGGGCTGTAGTCATCTATTATCTCAATGATTAACTTGGAGAGGAATCCACTCGGTCATCGCCAGTTTGCTAGAAACATCAGTTCTTCACCACGTGGACTTCTCCATAGAATAACTTACAACATGGCAGTTTATTTCCAACAGAGCAAGGAATCAGAGAATGAGAGAGCATGCCCCAAAGTGAAGCCACAGTATTTTTATAACCTAATCTTGAAAATGATGTTCCATCATTTTTGCCTATTCTTAAGGGGAGAGAATAAGACAAAGGCATAAATACCAGAAAGCAGCAATCATTAGAGGCCATCTTAAAGGCTTCCTAACATAAATCATAAACTGGATGGTTTTAAGGCCACTGACACAAGATAGGATTCTTAGTGCCTAATAAGAGTAATTCACAGATTTCAGTGGTAAACCAGTCAGCAGAGAAAGATGAAGTAGGTATATTCTCTGTAGCAACATTCTCAATCCTTCCTTGAAGAATATTGTACGGTCCATTCCCACATAGAATAATTGAGAAAAAATTTGAACCACAGTTCTAGACTGCCTGTTAGTTTAGGCTGTGCCTTATTAAGAGTCCTAATATAGCTGTAAGGCTAATAATATACCTTTGCCCCCACATGAAGGAAATGACCCCACCTTCGGACCCAACCTAAAGATAATCCTCCCCTCCACTGCCAAAACTCAAGAGAATAAGATGCCAGCTGAAATTCCTGTAGCCAAAATTAGTTTGGTCCTAAATGATAGAGGTAATCAGTCATAAGTTGCCCAAGATCATCTTAGGATAAAAAGACCTACAAAGACTTGAAAAACAATTGATTTTATTGCTAGGTGCACACTAGAATTAATTGGGATTTTTTTTTTTTTAATAATGAGGCCTAGGCCCCACTGCAGGCCAATTGCATCAGTATACCTGATACGGGGTTCAGGAAATGGTATTTTTAAAGCTCCCCAGGAAATTCGAATGTGCCTAAGCATTTGAGAGCCAATTAGCTAAATGGGGTGGTAGGGACTGGGAATCTCTTCAGGATCTATTCCTGGTTCATCTTTGTTTCTTCCTTAAAACCCTGAAAAGACTATGTTGCTTCCCACCTAATTCCATGCTTTCTGATATGATTCTAAAGTCTGCCGTACTTTTTGGATCCTGGTTTTCCTAGATGCCTACATATTTTTGCTAGTCACAATTGAGGCTAAAAGGAAATGCAAACACTAGAAAGAGCTACAATTGTTTTTGCATTGGAATATTTATAGAGTATAGAGTGCACAAAGGGCACCCCCCCCAACACACACACATTATAGTCCATTCTCAAACAGAACAGCCAGAACAATTCTGTTAGATTATATTTCAGATGACCCAATTCTTTGTTGAAAACCACAGTTGTTTCCCATATTACTTAGAGTGGCTTATAGAGTACCAATGGACAAAGTTAAGTGATTAAAAACTTAGCTGTTAAATTAGGTATGAGAAGGCAACAGGAAAACAGTAATAAAAATGTAGAGTTATACATTTAGATTGTTTGCCCGATATTGAATTCCCAGTCCATTTTAAAGAAACTCAAACTGGACATTGTAGACAATATTTAATGGGTGTGGTAATTATTAGAATTATATGCACAGGAAAGGCCCTACCTCCTTTTTTAGAAATTGACAAATGAATATATGTTATATTTTAAATAAAATACTTAAGGCATGTACATATCAATTTAATGATTCCCTATTTTAATAAAATTTTCTATTAATTAAACAATGACTCTGTCTAGGCTAGATGAGAGGGCTTCTACCTTACTCTTCTTTATTTAACTGATCTCTAATTGTTGGTGTTTTGGTTGTTTCAAATTTTTCACTAACATACATATGAATCTTTTTGTACATGCTTCTTTATATGTATTTTCTTAAGATGATTATAATAGAATTACTAGACCAAAAATTCCTTTAAAAATGCAAATTGAAAAATTGATTTTCAGAAAGCTTTTCCAAATACATATTATAATCAACAGTACATAAGAGTAGATAAATATTCTAATATTTATGCTCAAAATTGGGTTAGCTTTTATTTTTGTCTCTACTTCTCTCTGATTATCTGATATCACCGAAATGCAGGTAGACTGCAGAAGGACCATCTTTCTTGGTCCTTCTACAACCACATTGCCTCAATGTCCAGAATTTAGCAATTGTTTCCTTATAATTCTCCTGTCTTAAGTTTCTCCTCATCTCATATGCTACCTAAAATTTCTTAATCTTCTTAAAATACGATTTTGACTATGTTAAATCCCATTTGAAGAACTCATTTAGGCTTCTTATGAACTATTTGGTTTAGTTAAATTTCTTAAAATAGCATCCAAAGCTGTCAAACAATTGGCTCTACCTTACCCACTCAATTTTTTCACTGCTTAACGCAAACCTTAAAGTTCTCTTAGTCCATTGTGTTTATCCCATTGTCTGTCTCTCCTCACTAGCCTATAAGTTTTACAAGGAAAAGGTTCTTATCTGTTTTGTTCACTTTGACAGTGTCTGGCACAAAGGAAACACTTAGTAAATATTCATTAATGAATGGATAAACTAATTCCAGTTCAGTAATGGAATAATGAGCACCCCTCACTAGAAAGCATTATTCCACTATTTAAGCAAGATATAAAGTAGTTGTTGCAAATGCTTTTGTTTAAGCTAGTGACTGAATCTCTCAGAATATTCTAATTCATGTTAGTCATTTCTTGGTGTGACACTTCTATGTCACTCGATAGAGTACGTTAATACATTTCATAATACAATAAGAACGTATTGCTTTTTTATACTATCCAGCACCTCTGACCACCGCTACCAATAAATGACCAGCATATCTGGGACAGGCATTCTCAAGTCATCTAATGGCAGACCTTGGAAAGTTATCTTGGAAACTAAATTAGTAATTAGAAAGTTGCTTGGTGAGCATGGCATCAAAGCAAAGGGAGGTGAAATGGTTTTAAGAAATATATTATCCAAATTTTTATGAAATCTAATTCACAATGATCAAATCTAAATAGTTTTGCAAAAACACTGCCAGTTTCTTGTTCTTTGGGCCACCTCTATTCTATGTCACATGTTGTT